>NW_028274813.1:129796054-129954982 GCF_037043125.1 Eumetopias jubatus
TACCTCATTAAATAGCCAAACTTGTCAAAAATATATTGACTATAAATGAGAGGTTTTATTTCTGGACTTTCAGTTCTGTTCCTTTGATTTATACGTCTACTTTGTGCCAGCACCATACTTGCTTGATTCCTATGGCTTTGTAGTAAGTTCTGAAATCAGAAAGTGTGAGTCCTCCAACTTTGTTTTTCTTTTTCAAGATTGTTTTGGCCATTTTGTACACTTTAAATTTCTGAGTTAGTTTTAGTATCAGCTTGTCAATTTCTGCAAAGAATTCATCTGTGATAGGGATTATGGTGAATCTGTAGATAAATCTGAGTAGTATTGCCATCTTGGTCATTTGGTCAATCTAAGTTATTTGATTCATGAACATGGGGCATCTTTCTATTTATTTAGCTCTTTAACTTCTTCCAATGATGTTTTATAATTTTCAGAGTATGAATTCTATGCTTCTTTGGATAAATTTATTCCTAAGTATTTTATTGTTTTTGATAATATTGTGAATTGAATTTTTTCTTTAGTTTTAGATTATTTATTGCCAGTGTATAGAAATATACTTGATTTTTGAATTTTGCTCTTGTATCTATAGTGAATTCTTTTTTTTTTAAGATTTCATTTATTTATTTGAGAGAGAGAGAGAGAGAGAGCCAGCATGAGCAGGGGTAGGGACAGAGGGAGAAGCAGCCTCCCTGCTGAGCAGGGAGCCTGATGTGGAGCTTGATCCTGGGACTCCTGGATCATGACCTGAGCCGAAGGCAGATGCTTAACCAACTGAGCCACCAAGGCGCCCCTCTATAATGAATTCTAATGCCATATTTTATTGTTTGGAAACCCTATATAGACCATAAACCCTTTTTAAAAAATTTTTTATTGTTATGTTAATCACCATACATTTCATCATTAGTTTTTGATGTAGTGTTCCATGATTCATTGTTTGCATATAACACCCAGTGCTCCACGCAGAACGTGCCCTCTTTAGTACCCATCACCAGGCTAACCCATCCTCCCACCCCCTCCCCTCTAGAACCCTCTGTTTTTCAGAGTCCATCATCTCTCATAGACCATAAACCCTTTGAAGGCAGAAAATCTTTTTGGTTTGTGATATACATTTATAAACTGGTACAGCAGTGAGCATAGAGTTGGCACTATAAAAAAGTGGTAGTTGTTGAATGAACAACTTTATTTTTATTTTTGTCTCCCATTTTTATAGCATACTATGAGAGGTTAAGGGGAACATAAATAAGTATAAAAGTATAACTTCTCTCTTAAGGGTCTTAAAACTTATCTGTAGTTATATTTTGCTTAGGACAAACACTGAATAAAATTATAAAGCCTATCCAAATCCTTTTTGTGTCTCATCATTGT
Organism: Eumetopias jubatus; assembly: GCF_037043125.1. Classification (NCBI taxonomy): domain Eukaryota; kingdom Metazoa; phylum Chordata; class Mammalia; order Carnivora; family Otariidae; genus Eumetopias; species Eumetopias jubatus. Next base: position 129,797,417 of record NW_028274813.1, read on the forward strand.
TCTTGTTTCCCCTTCTGGATTGCATTGGCTGTGTCTTTCCTGAGGCATTAGTAACTTTATGCAACTTTGGTTTTTTGGTCTTAGATGTTCACTAATTGACATTAGAAAACTATTTTCTTGATTTGCTACTGGTCTTGGTATCATTTGCATTTTTAGATTGGAAAGCCTATAAAAGGTAACGCTTAACTCAAAAAGTTGAATGTGGAATTAGACTCCTAAGATAACTTCACCTGTAGTCTTCCACAAATATTACAAGAATGGAATATCAGGTATGGCTGTACTTCAGCCAAGGGTGTATTTGGTTTTTAGGAAGGCTATTTATCATTTTTGGAATCATGCAGTGTAATTAACCATCTGTTTTACCTATAAACATAAATTGTATTGACCCTACTTGTCCTTTGTATAACTGTCTTTCCAAACATACCCAGAGCCAATGCAATGGAGGATTATGCTGACCTGCTCTCAGTATCGTGTTGAAAGTTTCTCCCTAGTACAGATTTGTCTCTATACATGTTTTAAAAATTTTTTTAATTTAAATTCTTTTTGTTTGTTTTTAAGTGCTTGTAGATGTATGAATGACAGATGTTTCTTTTTTTCCTTTAAATTATTTTATTGTTATGTTAATCACCATACATTACATCATTAGTTTTTGATGTAGAGTTCCATGATTCATTGTTTGTGCATAACACCCAGTGCTCCACGCAGAACATGCCCTCTTTAGTACCCATCACCAGGCTAACCCATCCCCCTCTAGAACCCTCAGTTTGTTTTTCAGAGTCCATCGTCTCTCATGGTTCGTCTCCCCCTCCGATTTACCCCCCTTCATTCTTCCCTTCCTGCTATCTTCTTCTTTTTTTTTTTCTTAACATATACTGCATTATTTGTTTCAGAAGTACAGATCTGTGATTCAACAGTCTTGCACAATTCACAGTGCTCACCGTAGCACATACCCTCCCCAATGTCTATCACCCAGCTACCCCATCCCTCCCACTCCACCTCCACTCCAGCAACCCTCAGTTTGTTTCCTGAGATTAAGAATTCCTCATATCAGTGAGGTCATATGATACATGTCTTTCTCTGATTGACTTATTTCACTCAGCATAACACCTTCCAGTTCCATCCACGTTATTGCAAATGGCAAGATCTCATTCCTTTTAATGGCTGCATAATATTCCATTGTGTATATATACCACATCTTCTTTATCCATTCATCTGAATGACGGATGTTTCTGATGAAACATTTGATAAATTTGTTCTATATTCCATGAAAATGAATTAGCATTTGAATAAAAGCCTTGAAAGGCAAAGCCATCCTTATTTATTATTATTATTAAGTAAAAGGCTGATCATTGGCTTGATTAGATCTTTCCTATCACCTAGAGTTATTGAGACTAATTTTCAACTCTCCTTTTCCAGTTTGAGTATGCCCAATGCCGCATAATTTGCCATAGAAAATAAAGTCGCTGTACTAATCCAAATCAGAACAGCATTTTATTTCATGGGGGCCACAAAGAAGTATTCTGGAGGATGAATAAATGTGAGAATGAGAGAGCTGTCTGAGGGTTACGATCGCAAAAATCTGCACATCCTAAGCGAGGAGATGTGCAATACTATGAGTGAATATGTGCTGAAAGGATGTGGGAACATCTAAAACTGTAATTAAGGCTTTCTGGAAGTTATCTCAGAGAGGTAGTATGGAACGGATGCCAAAGAAACTCAGCCATCTGAAATCTCATTACTCGTGCTTCCTCTGTTTGGAGAAAGCTCATGGAAAATACATGGTTCACAGTTACAGAAGCATAAAATAAAGAGTACCAGATCGTGGGCAGCGTTGTAGGTCTGCACCAATAGATAGCTGTTCTTGGCTAAGCAGACTGATGCGTCATGCTTGTTTTGGCTGCATTATTCCTACCAAATGTGGGGCTCCCTCAAGCCTCCTTACCTGAGAAGCAATTGTTGAGAGAAGCTGATATTCTCTGCTTGAGTTTCCTATTTACTGACTAACAATGATTTTCCATTTCGTATTTTCTCCTTGTAATAAGGGAATGAGTTTCTGAGTCTTATCATCTGAGAATGGCGGTGTTTCCATCTTAAATTAATATGTTGGAATTCTGTTTATGTATTTATTTTTAAAGATGTATCTTTTAAAGATTTTATTTATTTATTTTAAAGCTAGAGAATGAGAGAGTGAGCACAAGCAGGGGGAAGAGCAGAGGGAGAGGGACAAGCAGACTCTGTGCTGAGCATAGAGCCCGACTTGGGGCTCGATCCCACCACCCTGAGATCATGACCTGAGCCAAATCAAGAGTTGGACTCTCAACTGACTGAGCCACCCATGTGCCCCTGGAATTCTGTTTAAATATGGCCTTGTTTCTGGGGCGCTTGGGTGACTCAGTCGGTGAAGCATCTGCCTTCAGCTCAGGTCATGATCCCGGGATCCTGGGATCGAGCCCCCTGTCGGGCTCTCTGCTCGGCGAGAAACTTGCTTCTCCCTCTCCCTCTGTCTGCCACTCCACCTGCTTGTGCTCTCTCTGTGTCAAATAAATAAATAAAATCATTAAAAAAGTATAACCTTGTTCCTGAGAGACAGACCTGCTTTCGGTGTTCCAACAAAGCCTCCCTGATCATTAGATTTTTGACCTTGGTGAGTTCATTCTTCATGTCTTTCTGAGCAGCTGTCTGGCCTGCCTTAGGTGACATTTGATCTTACTTTATTCACTTGAGATATACATCAAAGCACAGGCCACTGCTAGGAGAAATTAGACAGCAAGGCAGGTTTGTTTTCTGTACTTCTAATGTATCTGTTCTGTGCCCAGTTCCTTTTCCTTACCTGGGCATGCAACAGGTCGTTCTCATCAAGGTGTAAGTGACCGAGAGCACCATCCATCTTGCCATCTACATGCTGATGTACTCTAGACTGGAGTGAACGATGTTGGAAATTCAGACATCACCAAGCTATGTGTGTTGTGGGAGACACTTCTGGTGTTTCTTCATATCCACTCTGACTCATCTTCTGGTGCATGAGAGGATGACATTTCCCTGATCTCCTCTGCAGTTGGCGTCTTATGACAAGTTCTGACAGTGGGCTGTGAGTGGAGTGATGTATGTCTCTTCCGATCCCAAACATTTCGTGCTAGGGCAAGATCCCCCAGAACTCTCTCTCCCTTCTGGGCAAAAGAGAAAAATCTCATCTTTATGTCTGTGAGCAAAAGGACAGTCCCTCCAACAGCCTGGGTCCCTGAGAGACTGTGGGGAGTACAGCCCCTTCCCCCCACTGGGTTTGTATGTGCATCATGTGGTGTCATTTTTGGATATGAACCATGAATAAGAAGGTGACTTCTTATAATATTTACTACCAAAAATTCAGAGTTTAGCTGTTATCTAAGCCTCATTTGGACCAGTATGGTATACTAGAAATAGAATGTGAGCCACATAGGTAATTGTAAACTATTTAGTAGCCACATTAAAAAGTGAAAGTAAATAGATGAAACTAATTATAATATATTTTATTTACCCCAACATTTTCAAAATATTATACTTTGAACATGTAATTAATGTAAAAAATCACTAATGAGATATTTTTTTTATCATACTGAGTCTTTATTTTTTATTTATTTAATTTTTTAAAGATTTTCTTTATTAGTCAGAGAGAGAGCATGGCCAGGAGCACAAGCAGGGGGAGCTGCAGGCAGAGGGAGAAGCAGGCTCCCAGCTGAGCAAGGAGCCCCAGGCGGGACTCAATCCGCAGGACCCTGGGATCATGACCTAAGCCGAAGACAGACACTTAACTGACTGAGCCACTCAGGCATCCCTATCATACTGAGTCTTTTAAAACCAGATGTGTATTTAGCTGTAATTCATCTTATTTCAAACCAGTTATAGTACAAGGGCTCAAACTCCACAGGTGGCTGGTATTTGGGTGGTACTATATTGGACAATGCAGATCTATACCATCTTGACTAAATATATAAATTCTGTAAGCATAAATTATAAATCAACTATGACTTAGGGTCCCGAGATTTTTATTTTCACAAAATTAAAGGATGTTTTCTTTCATTACCTTTAACTTCTGGACATTTCTCTTTGCTTTGTATATCTTCCCAACTGTTTGGGAACTTTAAGGGCTACCTTTGCTGTGTGAGTCACAAACTGTGGCTCTTCTGAGGGCTTCTTGAATTGTGCAGTACACTGTGATGTGAATATATACAGAACATTTTGCTGTGTGCATGAGACGGCCACAGGGTTATAAAGTTTTACACACTGGCAATATTGAGCTGTTTACTCTGCAGGGAAGGCCGCCAAGTAATAACATCCGATTCATGCAGACACCTGCCAAGATATTGATAATTCATCCATCTATTCTCTGGATGTTGAAAGAAGAGAGAAAACATAAACAGACCCAAATCCTTGAAGCAATACTTTCAATTTACTTTAATACCTATGTGTGTCTTAGTTCGGATTTCCCTAGAAGCCCTGAGAGCAGATTTCAGTACAAGTAGTCCATCTGGGCTGTGCAGCATTGGGTAGTGACACAGGGAAGGGCGTGTGCCCTCGTAAGCCAGCTGCCACAGTGGGCAACTAGTATTCAACTCTGAAAACAAAGTCTGGAAAGTGGTGTAGAATACAAGGTGTGAAATTAACCCAATCTAAGGACAAGCAGGCCGGGAATTTATACACCAACTGTGAGTCATGGGTCTTGGGTGTTCCCGTAGGATGTCAGTTCCCTGGTGCACCTAGGCAGCAGCACCTGCAGCCCCAGAGATTTCAAAACTGGCATTCAGAGCTCACCAAGACAAATGAAATGGTAGGTTTGACAGATATGGGCGACACATTTGCAGAGGCTGCTCTGATAGGACATTCATTTCAATATTGGAAGAAATCAGAATTATAGAGTCACACTTGACTAATGGAGCCAAGGAAGAGATTTTCTGAGGACAGATTTAATGCAGTGTCATAAGTTTGGGTTATAAGGGGGAGAATTTGAGTGCCAGTAGTATTCTTTAATGAAGAAATTGAGGTGTCAGAGATGAATGTGGCCTCAGGTCTTACTCTTGAGATACAGAAAGGCACAAGGCATTGCTAAGAGTAGACAACAGTTTTGACTGTGCAAAGATATGAGGAGGGGCCAACCACTGTTTCTGGGAATCATGGTGGAATGGCACCTTCATTGATGACCTATACACTTTGCAGAGGCTACTCAGGGGAATTGGATTCCAGAGACTGATTCATACTGTGAACATTCACCTGGCAAATTAGCCATCCTGCTAATTTGCAAAGGACATTTCCTCTTTGATGATTTTTTTCCTTGATGAATTTTATAGCTTTATCCTAATCGGTCATATTTTTCTGAAAGCACCCCATAATTAGATTAGTGTATCACTTTGATTTTTGTCAACAAAGTGTTGAGCAACAACCTGGTCCTAGCTTAACATACTCAGTAACTATCAATCTTTTTGATTATGGCAAAACTTATGCATTTTATATTTCAGACTTAATATTAAATATTGAAGTTCTGGTAACTAATCTTGTTCCCAAATTCCGAAAGTATATCTTGTTGAGGAACTGTAGCTCCCTATGTAAGGTGATGAGTGCCTTTATATTGTCAAGCCAATGGAAAGTAAGCCATTTTTTTTCCTTCGTAACTTGTGTCCTATCCAGAGAATTAAACAAAATTCAATGATCAATTATTTATTTAACACCCACTTTTTCTAAGTTTTGGACAGAAGGAAGAGGGTAAAGACAAAACAAAAATAGATAAGATTCTTATAACTCTAACTCAGAAGATATTAAAGTCATTCAATTCAAAAATATTTACTGTAACTATCCTGTGTGTCAGGTTTGGGTAGGTGTTGAGGATACCATATCAGTGAGAGAGACATGAGCCTTGAGCTGGTGGGGAACCAAGATGAGTCAGAAAGAAATTATAATGCAGTGGGATGTGTATGGTGATAGGGTAACAACAATATGTCTCGGGAGTTCAGAGTTTTTCTCTCTTTGCTGTTAGCCATTCTATGGCCAAATTGGATGAGGATTTTAATGTTAATACCCTGCAGGAAAAAAAAAGAGAGAAATCTCCTTCAGTAGCAATAGAATGATGATCTAACAACTGACTATGAGCTGCATTTTAAAAGCCCAAGGTTGGCGATTAATTCTTGCTTTGGCACTCAATTCTATTTGCCAGTAGAATTGGTGTCCAGAAACATTCTAAGAGGCTAGGTCTGTAGAAGAAGAATGTTCCCATGACTGCAACTCTGTGCTATTTTTTAATGGAAGAGGATTAAGAAAGAATAATGTGAACATATTTTTTTTAAAGGTAAACATGCCAAATGGATGTGGGGATGTTTTCCTGGTATTTGTAGTGGGATCTCTGGTTGGGTCTACATTGTCTCTACATCTGAGTCTGGCTGGGCAGATCGGTTGGGCTTGTGAGGCAGGTCCATCAGGAATCTGTTTGTATGAGAGTCTCCTAGTTAAGAACTTATTTCAAGGAAGGTCGGAGTCAGGCACAACCATACAGTTGGAGGGGAGTGATGAATAACATTTCAGTTAGAGTCCAGCTCAGCCACAAGGAAGGACTCCTGTTTTCATCATAAGAAGAACAACAACGTTCAAAATAAAAACTGACAATGTTATTTCACCAAAAATGTGTGAGTCAAGGTAAGCCAATATTGTCATATCAGAATATGAAGGGGAAAGGTAACGATTTTCCCCTAGACCTCTACCCAGTGTAGGCACCATAAGGGTCTGATGCGCTGGAGTGGTATTGGGAGGGAGGTGACAGAAGTTGTAGCTACCTCTGATGGAATTCTAGAATATGTGGAGGAAGATGGCAGGGATTTCTTAGCAGTGGCAGCATGGTCAAGTGTAGCAGATTCAACCACTGGTAGTGTTCAATGGATGGCAGTAGCAGGGTACCTAGCAGAGATGTTCCATGGATGCTGATGGACGTGGACCTGAGCACTTGGGAGACATCCCGTCGGAACTGCTAGGAACCATTGGTGGCAGACGGGAGGCTTTATAAGGAATAGAGTTCCTTGTATGGCGCCACCATATTCTTTGAAAGACTGTCTCCTGACATTGCAAGCGAGATGCTATGGGGTCTTCATATAGTTGCAGCTTCCTCCTGTTGGTCCTTCGATTCTTTAACATTTCATTTTCCTTTCTCCCTCTCCACAAAAGCTCATGATTAAACTTGCTATTTTCTGCTGATCTCTTTCCCCACCTTTTATTGTTTGATTCCCTACCCCCACCATCGAGGGTCTCAGATAGATATTGCCCTTTCACCTTAGAATCGGGAAATTTCTCTTTCATCCTTTAATTTGTGGGCAACTCCTCCTCTGATTACTTTTACCTAAAAAAGTCAGTATAAGAGCAACAAAAATGGTTGGGCACTTCAGTCATCTCCACTAGAAAGTGAAAGTAAACACATCCGGTTATTGATTTCAAGAGGGAGGGAAGATTGTCGGCCCCACTAGAACAAAATGGAAGCCCATTTGTGCCCCCCGACCCGCCTCCCCTGGCTGCTGACTGCTTGGAATCCTTGTCTTTGAAAGAGCTACAGAATATGAATTCTTGTGACAGCTTGGGAAGTTTAGAAATTTTCTAGAGATAAAAAAAAAAACTGAGTTCATTTAGCTTGACAATCATTAGCAATTTATTTCAGTAGGTCTGATTATAATAGGTGAGTGAAAATTTACGAAATAAACAGCCCTTTCAAAAAGCCTTGGGAATGAGCATGAGAATTTGTCTCTTTCTGCTGAGTGACTGATATTAAACATTCAAATCACTCCTCACATTCATTATGTGGGGTTTGAATAGATTCATATAATCCTAACCTGCTGTGTTCTTCACTTGCTAATCTATTCCAACACCAGTGGAATATTAATGACTATGGAGCCATAACACTTTCCATAACCTTTGCTATTCGTTCTGTGACAAAATTAAGTACTGTCTGTATTTAATTACTCAGCATTGGACTTCAGCAGGAAAGAATTCAATTTTGTAAAATAACAAACTTTTGGGTAATTGCATGCATAATCAACGCATACTCTGTCCATTCAGTGGCTATCTTGAGGGCAGTCATTATTTCTTGCCCTGCTTCAAGGAATGTTACACTTTTAAGGTCACTGTCCTCATTGCCTTCCTTAATTAACAGCAAGAAAAAAAAATGAATTGAACTCTGGACATTTCTTTTCTGGTTTTAAAATCACCTTTTTGCATATAGCATTAAGGTCACAGATTTTTGAGGCCAAAGCAGGGTTTTTCCCTGGATATTTTTCTTGGACCACTTCTCTGTAAGAAGTGGTAAAAGGTAGCATATTTTGTTTTTGTCAGAAAAACATATATATAACTGTGTTATTGTCCAGGGCTTAAAGCAAAATAAAAGCCCAGATGACAAAGGACAACTCCTCCTTGACACAAGAATACATTTCTCTGCTAATAAGGTGACTATTAGCTATAGGGGCGCCATCTGGTTCCTTACAAGCATTTATTTGGTGAGGAAACAATAGGTACTGGAACTTTGCTTCAGGCCCTCAGATGTTGGTGTTACCCTATGTGTCTGGTTTTGCCTCCAAATTAAAACCCGAGTTTTAGCAGTGGCCCTCCAGGTCCAACACGATAGCATTAATCTAAGAATCTTTCCTTCTCTTCATTTTTTTTACTACTCTTCATTCCCTCCTTCTCTCACTGCTCTCAAAAACAGTGTACATGTGCAGGATTCCTCTCAAGTCAGGAGGTGGCCCCTGAAAATAGAGCCTTTTCATTTTGGTTCGCTCTGGGCCTCCTCTGAAGACAAGCACACTCCCAGTTTGTCAGCTGAGAAATTGGATTAAGACCTAAAGTTGGGAAACCATGGGTGGAAGGACAAGGGGCTGGGAGAAGGAGTGTTGAAGGGGGAGTTGAAGGAAGGGTGAGCTTTGCCTTTTTCCTGACTTTTCAGCCTTGATATTTGGAGGAATGGGATCAGGGGAAATACCTAGACCAATTCTACCAAGTTGGGAAAAGTGGAAAGCTCAGCCTCTTCTCTGTATCTCCCCAAACTTGAAAACCACTTCAGAAGCCAGAAGTGCTTCATTTTATAGAAGTAGAACCTGGCATACTTCTTTTTGTTCAGCTTCTGTGCTCAGAAATACTGGGTGACATACTCAGAGCTACAGACCTAAGAGGAAGGGGAGCTCTTTTGAGTTTTAAGTCCACATGCCAGGTGCGCACATATCCATCTACAGCAGCCAGCCCACTGCAAAGTCCGAGGCAGCCCCATATAGCTATACCATAGGCACAATCTGAAGAGAGACAGTTGGGTTTATGGCCTTTTTTTGCCTTTGCTTGAAGAGCACACAGATGGTCAAAAGTGAACCATAGGTAACATAAAACTTGGATATCCTCAGCTGTTGGCCAGTTGTTTCGTTTCAAGGTTTATTGGTTCAAATTCCTATAAAATTAGATCCAGTCTCCACCCTTGTCCACCCCCAGCCTTCTCTAACTGCTAACCTTATTCAAGAAGGAATCTCTGTGTGCAGCTGGTTACATTCTCCTCCTGCCCCCACCTTCCACAGTGTTAAGCAAGAAACACAAAACACATGGATGCTCATGAATAATTCAAGCCCCCGAGAGAAGGCTATTCCATACTGACCCAACACAAACCTTTCCCATCAATCTGCATTTTTTAAGCTAACCCTGGGAAAGCCAACCTCCTTCAGACGTGCTAATACAAGGCAATTCTGATTTGCAAGCCTAAAAGGTCCTCAAGTAAGAAAATCAATTCAAACCCAAAGTGACATTTCACTTCTATTAAGTCAGTGTTGTCTGGCTTGCATTATTTAATAGGGTGTATCTATTATGACCTCTGAAGAGTTAAATCTCATGAACAGTGGGGCAGAATGCTATCTGTTATAATTTCAACTTTAATGATTGGAAACACAGAATTCATTATTCTGCTGAAGTAGACTCTGAAATGGTTTTCACTTTAGTTCATTCATCAAAAAGGAACGTGCCTTAGAAGATTTTATTGACCTCATTTTTAGTCGGGTGACCCATTTGTTTAAACATTTAGAATTGTCACCCAAAAGGAAGAGCATTCAGGGACATTCTGACCAGCCCTGGTTTCCAGGATTGGCAAGGTGAAGCACTACTCAAAGACAATAGCCAAAAGCCAAAAACATGAGCTAGTCTCAAGGACTTCCTTTCAAGATGGATACAGTCAGAGTCTAACAGGAAATACCGGTATGAGGAGTTGCTTGCTTGAAAGCTGTAACTGAACATCGTAACTCTTTGGGATTAAATTTAAAGCTACTGTAGTCACTGGAAAAATTCCAAATTCCAAATTCAAAAGCAGTTCTGGGGTTCAACTTACATCTGCCAATTTAGTGGGTTGTTTTTCTCCCCAAAATTATATTGGCTGATTGATTGGATTATCTAATACATAGTTTATTCAGAGGTAAGACACTTTCTTCATTTTGAAAGTGGATATAATAGCAAATGAAAATAAATAGATATTTATAAAATTTGAGTTGGAATATAAAAGAACAAATCAGACCAGGGTTTGACAAACTATGGCCCACAGGCATAATCCAACTCACCTCTTATTTCTATAAATAAAATTTTACTGAAACACACTTGTCCCATTCATTTTCAAATTTTCTATATCTGCTTTCACATTACAGTGACAGAGTTCAGTAGTTTGGGCAGAGTTGAGAGGTTTCAAAAGACATCATCAAGCCTGAAAAGCCAAAAATGTTTACTATTTAGCTCTTTTACACAAAATATTCATCAATCCCTAAGTTAGACTATAGTACTCATGATCCATGAGAAGCAGAATCTACAGAAGTCCTCCGAAAGAACAGGATATATATTTAAGTTCAAAAGATCTGATGGAGTTGGCCTGAAAATATAATGAAGGCTAAATTGCCAAAGAAAAATGACGGTTCATGACATTATTACAGCTGAAGAATAACTAGGTGACAGGTAAGGAGCAAAAATTTGTTTCTGGTACACTAGTGAAGGAAATCACCACATCCAGAATTTATTGACACCCTTATCTTGTCCAAGTTCACGACACTGAAATCAAGAGGGATGGAACATGTATATTTCATCAGGTTTTGCTATGGTGTAGATCAGGGGTAGGTAAAATTATTCTATAAGATCAAGATAGTAAGCATTTTAGGCTTCTCAGGCCAAGAGGCAAAGACAAGCAACTCTTCTTGGAAGGCGAATCCATTTATCTTATTGCTGGCCATACACAGACAGATGAGGCGTAGTTTGCTGACTTCTGCGTTAGAGGAAAGACTCCTTACTACTCCCACTTCTTTTTGTTCTGCTTCTGTGCTCATTAACTTTCCTTTTATTACTAAATAGTAAGTTGGTATATCCTACTGAGAGACCGAAAAAGTACTGGAAATATTGACTTCCAGCAAAGCAAAGAACTACCCCCGACACCACTAGAGTGTCAACACATTTGGATCCCCGAAGCCTAGCCCAGTGCCAGGCATGTGATGAGTATTTAATAAATATTGCCGAAAGAAGGATGATGTTGCCAAGGCAGTTCTGCCCTGTGAGGGCCCATCTGGACACACAGTCTGTTTCCATAGATAATATTTCTGCTTATAGATCTCTGACTCTAACAGACATGTGCAAACCTAATTTAGCAAATATGTGAGGTGACAACAAATTTGTTCTTTTGCGTTATTGCTGACACAAGAGGTAACCTGGTACAATTGACCTGGTTGCTGTTGGTCTTTGGGTAGCTTTTATAGCTTTCTTTAAAGTCAGTAGGTGGTTTAAATAAGGGTCTTTTCTACCATCTTATTGTTGAAGGAACTGTTTTTGACCAGATAGCACTTCCTCGAGGAGTACTCACTTTGAGAAGTATTGTCTAGATTTGAGATACTTTTTATTTTATTGGGAAAATATCTTTCCACTCTAGACCATCACTCTTCACCTTTATGGAAAAATGCAGAGGAAACCTTAACTCCCTCTTTCTTGAGGCTTAGGCTATACCCTCTTTCTAGCTTTCCTGTTTTTGTTTGTTTTCTGGCTCTGTTGTTGTCCTTCCTTGTTTATCAAAGATTTTGGCACCTGACTCCAAATATTTCTCTCTCCCCACATCCCTGCCATGATCCTGGGGGATTTCAGTTTCCACATGGATAAGTCACACCGTGATCTCTCATTACTTTGACCTCCTCAACACCAGGGTTATATCTCCACCCCTTATCACATCTTGGCACAGGTCATCATGTGAGCTCTGATTCAGTGATCCCATTATCTGCCCGAAACTTCCTTTAGCTCGGTGTCTTGTTCAACCTCCCGGCTATAGCCATTCTTCAGACACATCAGGATTCCCGGTCCTTGTATACCTCTACCTTCTCCTAATTATTGATCCTGCTTTATTTATTTAGTTATTCCTAATACATTTATTATTTATTTATTTATTCCTAATGCAACTTATATTTATTTCTTCAGCTCCTTTCACTTAAAGCCATTGATTAACATTTCTTTGGCTTTAAAAAAAAGGCCCACTGGATTCCTATTTGTCAATGTTTATATTATGACTCTTTTGAAAATTAATTTCAGAGCTTTGGCACATTCTATAATAGTAGGGTAGGGCAAAAATATGATTTTTGGAAAATTTCTTCCTTTCTTTATAAAGAAGTGTCCCTTAAAAACAGCTGTTTACTCTCCTTGCTTTATCTAAAGGGTCCAGCTGTGTTTTGAACATTTCAAGATGTATCTAGATAAAGCTAGTAATATTGAATTTTCTACAAATTTTCTCCAGTAAAATCTGGCTGTGTAATTACTGTCTTTCTCAGAAATAATCACATAAATTGAATTGACCTTCTGGTATTGAAAATCTGAATTAAGTGACCCAGGCCATGAAGGAAAATAAATACGGCAGGATTCCTCTTAATCTCTTGAGTGTGTTTATGCATATTATTGGACTATTCTGCTGTTAATATAATAGCAATGTGTCATTTGGTATAACTCTAAGCAATAAAAACAAATATTTTTAAGAAATAAAAGCAGACCAAATTCCATGCCTAAGGTGGTAAATAGACAAACAAACCAAAATCAAAACCAAAACCTAAAACATAGCTATTGAATCATTGGCACCTACACCTAAATATATGCATAGCAGCTTTAAATAAGAATAAATAGTCACTCATTAATTGACTTTTCTGTTTTCATGAGCGCAATAGTTTTGTTTTTATTAATTAAAATAATGCCTAGGTCACAAAAGAGGAAAAATAATTTTCTTTTATTTATAAAGGGATTTTTCCTTTTAACCAATTACAAATGTTATAGAAATTACTTTTAAAAGAATGTTTTGACAATATTCTTCATTCTCCCCCACCCCATCTCCTAATTTAATAAAGTTTTTAGACCTAAGGGAGAGCTTAACTCTAAGAGTAGTTTAGTGGGAAGAATCTTTCTGCCTTTACATTTGAATTACATTTTGTCAAATAAAGAAACTTGGAGGTTAATTTTAGTAATGGAGGGTTAGGTAATTGAAACCAAACATTTTACTGAGGGCAAGAAAAAAAGCTGCATAATTCTTTAAAAAAACGTTTGCTTGAAGGAGTTGACAGGAGAGTGAGGGCCAGAGCCTCAGGGGCTGAAGCCCAGAGAGCTGAGCTCATCCTTTGAGACCCCTCTCAGAAGAGCAGCTAGGAGGCTCCTTAGCGTTTTGACAACCTTGCTGGGATAAGTGATAGGATTTAATAAGATTAATAATGAGTTTAGTGCATCTGCTAAATGGAAAGTCAATACAGAAATTACATTTCTATATTATAGCAACAAACAGAAAATGAAAAATAATTATTACAAGACATAATCTATATGTATTAAAAGATTAAGTATGTTGGAATAAACCCAAAACATGATGTTCAGGATTTCTGCACAACAATGAGACACTTTTGAGAGAATTTAGAGTGATGAACTGGAATTTGCCAGGTCTTCACAATAGCTCAGCTTCTAATAGTCCCTAAACTGTGTGGATCATTGATCCTAGATCAAGGCAATCACACTTAAAATCTTACTAGGCTTTATTTTGTTTTGTTTTTCAGTGTAACTTGACAAGCCAATTCTTTCAAAGGGCTAAAACACACTTTAAGAAGAAAAATGAGTGGGAGGATTATTGTAATATATGGTAATTAAGAGATTAATATATAGGTGCAAAGATCACTGTTTGGCCGACACCATTAATAGTATAAAAAGGAGACCCATATATATATGATAAATGATTCATGATAAAAATAGCACTTCGGAACAGTGGAGAAAGGATGGTCTTTTCAATAAATGTTGTCAAAGTAATCAGATGTCCATATTGGAGGAAATGAAATGTGATCCCTATCTTAGGGCATATACAAAAATTAATTCCAGGTGGACTGTAGACTTCCAAATGGCCAGTAAATGTGTGAAAAGCTTCTTAATAGCATTAGTTATCAGGAAAACACTCATTAAAAGCATAGGATACCATTACCCAGCCTCTAGAACAGTGAACATGTAAAAGGCAGGTAACACCAAGTATTAGAAAGGACATGGAGCAAGCGGAACTCTCATGTATTGTTGGTAAGAGTTAGATTGGTATAAACATTTTGGAAAACACTCTACCACTATTTATTAGAGTTAGGATAGGCAAATCCTCTAATTCAGCAATTCTACTCCAAGATATATTCTAGAATATAAATGCATGCCTAGGTACACAAGAGACACATAAAAAAATATTTATTGCAATATTATTGTAAAAGCCCAAATGTGCAGATGACTCCAATTAATGTTCATCAACAGTAGGGTGGTAAATCATGGTATAATTCTATACATACCATATATGCATAAAATGTAATATTACAGAGTAATGAAAATAAACAAAATACAGCTTCATACAATATGAATAAAAACAAATACAATTTTTATTAAAGAAGTTAAGTACAGAAGAATATATATTATATGAGCCCATTTTTAAAAAGATTTTATTTATTTGAGAGAGAGAGAGAGAGAGAGAGAGAACGAGTGGGGGGAGGGGCAGAGGGAGAGGGCTCTGCAGGGAGCCCTACATGGGACTCGATCCCAGGACCCTGGGATCATGACCTGGGCTGAGGGCAGATTCTCAACCAACTGAGCTACTCGGGCTCCTACTATATGAGGCCATTAAGATGAAGTTCATAAAACAGGCAACCATATGCTTTGGGTGGTAAACTATAAAGAAACACAAGTGTTACTTAAAAAAAAGTTAAAGATATTAGTTATCATTGGAGAATATACATATTGGGCATTTATTGGGATTTGGTATATGGGGGGCTTCTGTGGTGCTGGTAACATTCTATTTCTTGATCTGGGTGCTGGTTTTATATATCACTGATCTGGATTTTTTTTTTTGGTGCATTTTTCTCTGTTTTATTTTTTCATCATAGTAAAGAAATAAATTTTGATGTTTTTCTTTTTACTTATTAATTTTTTATGTAAGATGACAAGTGCCTTACCAAGAATAGTTTTCTTTTTTTTCTCCAAGTAATGATAACTTACTGTTTGAATTAAATTCTTGAACAAATAATTACTGAAATATTCATTTTTTATCTCTCTGAAAATGATTTTGTCTCTACATTAGCAAAGACTTTCATAATTTTATTAGATATTGAATTGAATTTTAATTTGCTATTGGGAACCCACCAGGAAAATGTATTTTTCATTAAGAATATAGGCTAAGTTCACCATGTGCTCACTCTTTTCCCTTTTTTTCTTCTTTCCTCCCTCACTCCTTCCCCTCAGCTCTCTCTTCTTTCCCTTCCTTTTTTCCTTTCTTCTTTCTTTTTTAAGAAAATTATTTTATTTATTTATTTGAGAGAGCGAGAGGGCACGAGTGTGGGGGGGGCAGGAAGAGGGAGAGGGAGAAGCAGATTTTTCCCTGAGCAGGGAGCCCAACACAGGGCTCCATCCTGGGACCCTGGAATCATGACCTGAGCTGAAGGCAGATGCCTAACCTACTGAGCCACCCAGGTGCCCCTCCTTCCTACCTTATAAGCACGTCTGAATTATTTTAAGAAAATCTAAATAGTGAAAATTCATGCCTAAAGTCAAAATATTAGTGATGAGTGTCACCTTGTAAATGACTAAAAATATTATTTAACATTAGAAAGTATGTTTACCTTGGTGGAAAAATTCAACAGAAATAGTCTGAAACAATACAGCCTAATAATTTCAATTAGTACATTTTTCACTGTCAAATTAGTTTTGCAAAACATGGTCCACCTATTATCATTCCACATCACTATTTTGGATGACCTGGAAGGTTCTCTATGTAAATTAGTGAATAATCAGAATTATAGGATATTCAAAAGAAATACAGTTTTAATCCTTTACAAAAATACAGTAATAATAATCCTAAATCCTAACAATGCATCCTTGATTTAATGAATAAAGAAGATTCTTTCTTAATCGGGATTTAATTATTTTTATGTAAATGAAATCTATTATAATACTTGAAAATAGTTCTCTTAAGTTGGTTAAACATTTCCCTCTGAAATTTTGTTTATATTACACCTTTGGTTAGCAAACTGTAAAAAAAAGCTAAATGCCGGGCGCCTGGGTGGCTCAGTTGGTTGGGTGACTGCCTTCGGCTCGGGTCATGGTCCTGGAGTCTCGGGATCGAGTCCCGCATCGGGCTCCCTGCCCGGCGGGGAGTCTGCTTCTCCCTCTGACCCTCTTCTCTCTCGTGCTATCTCTCATTCTCTCTCTCTCTCTCTCAAATAAATAAATCTTAAAAAAAACAAAAACAAAAACAAAGCTAAATGCCTTTTCAGTCCTGTTTAATTTGCACAGAGACCAAAGTAACATATCCCAATTTAGCAAAGTTTTATTATGTACATTGTGAGACTTTGGTTGACATTTTATTGGTATTTCAGTTTATTAGTTCAGATACGCAGACTTTATACAAGATATTGATTATCTAAAGTCCCACAGGAAGATTATCTTTATCAGATTTATCCACCCACATTTTACAAAACAAAGTGATCATAGTTCATAGGTTTTGAAAGGAAAGTAATCTGTGGCACTATATGTAGACTAAAGAATTTATATTTTATATATTAGGAAAGAATAATTTCCTATGTAACTGCAAATATTAAAAAAATCATGGCTGTCTTTTGCTCAGAGTATACACCTTCTTGATTCAATTAATCAACAATTGGTTTTTTTTTTCTAGTTTTATTGAGAGATAATTGACACACATCACTGAACAAGTTTAAGATATACAGCATGGTGGTTTGATTTACATATATATTGTGAAATGATTACCACAACAGGTTCAACCAATATCCATCTTCTCATGTTGATAAAATAAAAAGGAAAGAAAGAAGAATAAAGGAAAAAAAATTCTCCTGATGAGAATTCCTAGGATTTGCTCTCTCAACGACCTCCCTGTATATCCTATCCTATAGTCATCACGTAACATGTTAACAGCCCTAGCACTGACTCATCTTATAACTGGATATTATTTTCTTTTCACCTCCTTTCTCCAATTCCCTGTCCTCCCCACCATCTGTATCTGGTAACCACTAGTCTGATCTCTTTTTCTGTGAGTTTGGTTGTTTGTTTCACATTCCCCATTTAAGTGGAATCACACATTATTTGTCCTCTGACTTATTTCGCTTAGCATAATGCCTTCAGGTCTATCCATGTTGTCAAAAGTGGTAGGATGACCTATATTTTTATGGTTGAATAATAATATATAAATATATATACTAGATATAGATACATATATATGGATAAAAAAGTGAGATATATAGTGATAAATATTATATAGATATCTATATATATAAAAAATTTGTGAGACATATATCTCTCACAACTTTTTTATCCATATATCCATTGATTTATGGATTGATCCATTTGTCCATATATCCATTGATGGCACTTCGGTTGTTTCCGTGTGTTAGCTATTGTAAATAATGCTGTTATGAACGTGGGAGTGCAAGTATCTTTTTGGATTAGTGTTTTTGTAATCTTTGGATATATTCCCAGAAGTGGGGTTGTTGGGTCATATGGCAGTTCTATGTTTAATTTTTTGATGATCCTCCACCATGGCTGCACCCATTCACATTCCCACCTCAATTTATTTATGATCACATTTTTCACTGAATAAATTGCTTCAATTGGTGAAGCCTAGTGCTTGGTGGATACTATAAACAATAGTGTGAGGTTCTTGTTTGGGACCAGCATTTACCTATTGTGTCCGGAGAAATGAATTATTTTTCACCTCTACTTTTAGATAAAAGGATAACAAAATTTGCTTTATTTTAGTTTTTCTTGTGTCTGTGTTTTAGAAGAATTAACCTGAATTCTCTGAGAACTGAGTAAGAATGAAAGATTAGCTGGGATGGTGGTTGGCAATGAGACAATAAACTGGTCTAGGACCTCTGAGTTAGTAACTGAGCTACTGATAGAAGTCAGTCTTGTGATGTGATATGAACTCAGCTACTTCCAGATATTCCCCTGAAGATTCAGTCTATAAAGAGAATAGGTTATCAATTTGGGAAGTGTATGGATGGGTTTTGGAGCCATATCCCCATCTTCACTGTCTGGTCTTGGGTGAACCACCGAAGTCTAGTGATTGTATTTGCACAGTTGACAACATTGCATCCATCCAGCAGAGTTTTTATGCAGATGTATGGAATGCAGTCAGGTAACTAAATAAATGAAAAGGTATTATCCCAAAAAAGTGCCCAAACCATTAATTTTATTGTCAAGGGACCAACACCCATGAGGACAAGGAATTTGCTCAAGATCACATAGCAGAACTGGACTAAAACTTAGGTCTTCTGAGATCTAACTAGTTGTTCTTTCTACCACCTTTTTTGCTTCCCAAATCATAATGAGCCTTGGCCCAATAACTTACAACAGGAAAAAAAAAAGAAAAAGAAAGAAAGAAAAGAAAAGAAAAACAGCTATATCGCAGCCCACTTCTCTAAAATTTCCAGGCTAATTTTATAGATTTAATTGGATTGGCATGGACAAGATTTGTCTTAATAAGAGAACGCATTCATTAAGTTGTAAAGTACAACCCCGAGCAGGAGACAGCATGTGACAAATTACAGAAATAACAAGGCTCCGAATGGTCGAGCAAGTGCACCTGCAGCCTTCCCACCTGGGGCTGTGATTTCATTACCCTCGTAAACCAAGGCAAGGTCAGGCTTAGTCAGACTTCGATTAAGAGGCCCCCAAGGAGATCCCAGGTGCAAAAGGAACCAGCATAGATGCAATGAGAGATATGTGAGAACTTCTCTTTCCTGTCCTGAAGCAGGCCCTGTTGGGACAGCTAACTGATGAGGTTTAGTCAACTAGGTGCAAAGAGCTGTCACATGGGGCGGTGGGCCAGAGGCCAGAAAACTTGGGTTAGATTCATCTTTGGCCTTTGTTAGGCATGGGGGCTGAGGTAGGTTTTCAGAAACTGCATGAGAACCTAACCTTGCAAGTTTGTTCAGGTGCAGCTGTTCCTCTTCGGGGGCAGGGAGAGTAAATCTGTTCCTTGATTTGCTGCTAAGTGGCCTGCATTCTATGAGCTGATGCCAGTTGGATGAGAGTAAAGCCAAAATCCTTGAACCTTAGGGATGGTGTATGAAGCCAGTTGACCTGGCCACATTTCAGGTCTCCCAATTAGATCTGCTTTTCTAAGTGGCTCCTACAGTTTCCAACTTTCCTTCTCAGAGTTGACCACGCAAAATGATCCTGCTTATGGAATGCCTCTTCAAACACCACTGGGCAAAATGCCTTGGGTCAGGCTTGAGGCAGAGGTGGCACGGAATGGTAGTGCCAGGCTTTCAAATGTGTTCTGTGTGAGGTTGTCTTAGGGCTTTCTTGGGAGACAATGTGGTTAATTCAGCCATGGTTGGCTTGGGGCAAAATGTTCTGTGGTCTTTAGGTTATGCATATATCCTAGCAAAGTCTGAGTTTTCCATTCCACAGTGTCCAGAAATTACAGCGGGCCTTGAGTGGGAATAAATAGAGGTACTTCTTGACTGAGAATCAGGTTCCAAAAACTAGATTTGAATATACATGATCTTACCATGCCCCCATAGGTCACTCACATAGCTTCTGGCATCTAAGGTCTATATAATATTTTAAGCAGCTTTATTCATTCCATATCATGGGTAAGTGGTAAACCAAAAGGCTGGAATGTGGCTTCACAGTGATCTGATCAGGGCACATGAATGGAAGAGGTGATCCCCAGAGATTCTTGGTTTGAAGGGAGCTAGTTCAGATGGGGTAGTTACTGGAAAATACCAAAGACTGGAAAATCAGAGGATGTGTAAAAGTTACATTGAAGGAGCATCAAGGGCTGATGGTGGGAACAGTAAATTTTGTCTTCTAGTAGAAAGACCAAGTTTATGGCAGGGAATGGGAGCCAAGTCCAAGAGGGTCTGAAACAATGTAGATATTACAATGATGTGGAAGGATAGGGGAGCAACCCACCAGACGCCTGAGATATTGGTTTTTTTTTGCTAGGGCTGGGGTTCTCATGCCTTTATTTCATTTCATTTTTTGTTTTGGTTGGCTCTGTGTTGCATGAATATACCCACTTCAAGTTCTTTATTAACTTTCTTGAAATCTGCTTGGATTTTGTTGTTTTTGCTAAAATCACCCAGACAAATGATTCCAAAGTACACCTTGAGGCTCAGTTATTGATTGATTTGGCAAGGTCCAAAGCCTGTTTTGTTAAACCTCAATTATCTAGTTGATTCATGTCCACAAGTACAGTTGAAGATTTTTCACCAGGGGAGAATATTGTGAAAACAAAATAAACTGCTCTTCAAAAAAGAAAGGAGAAGACAGGGTGACTGCCAGAAACTTTTTGTGACCATAGCTTGATAACACTGAACTCTCATGAACCTTAATAAAGATGATTATTTTTGTGCCAGTGTTGACCTAAAAGGGGAAGCCATTGGCACAATTCCCTGAGGATGAATGAATGTCCTCCAAATATCCAGAAAGCAGATGTCAGCTCTGCTTCTTAAGCACTTGCCCTCCTTCAGTCTAGTAAAGAAATCTCCTGGGGCACCTGGGTGGCTCAGTCAGTTAAGCAACTGCCTTTGGCTGAGCTCATGATCCCAGGGTGCTTGGGCTCGAGACCCACATTAGGCTCCCAGCTCAGTGGGGAGCCTGCTTCTCCCTCTGCCCCCTGCTCATGCTCTCTCTTTTGCTATCTCTCTTTCTCTTTCTCAAATAGTAAATAAAACCTTAAAAAAAAAAAAGAAATCTTGTGAACTGTGGTCTCCTTCCCTCCTTTCCATTCTCTCTCTGGGTAGGAGACTGATTCTAACTTGGCCATGAGTCTGAGATGAAGAAACCTTACTGATCTCAAGAAGCACCTGAAGCACCTGTTTCTCTATAAAGTCTGGGGGACCTGGCTAATGTGTGGTGTGGCACCTGGGGGGGTGGTCTAAGGACAGTTGGGAATCTGCCACAGAGAAGCTCCCTTCAATGTTATGCAACTGAGCCCACATCAAACATTCTCCCATTAGAGGCATCTTGCAAGGCTCTTGGAGAAAGATCTGAGGCTTCTGAGCAGTCATTTGAGAAAGCCCTCAATGGTGGAGGTGGAAGCAGACCACACTTAGGGTGATGTGGGTGGGAAAATGAGGCCCCCACTCCTGGGATCTGGGCCATCTGAGATGCTGCAGGCTGGAGGGGGATCATGACCCTCTGAGCACTCAGGTGGCAGGAGTGAGGATAGACATGGAGATTTGATCCTTCCCTGGGCCTTAGGGAAATGACCATTTTGAGAATGAATTTGGACAACGTATGTGAATATGCTTTCTAAACCAAAGTGTCACTAGGTATTGTGGGCATCAAAAAGTGCTGGGGAAAATATGGGTTTTCACAGTATATAGACCTGGGTTCAGGTCTTAACTCCACCACATCTTGGGCGAGTGTTCTAATGTAAGAGTGCTTAACATTGTTTGGTATCCTCATCAGTAAAATGGGCAACATAATATGTAGCTCCTGTGCCTGAGGACTGGATGAAGTAATGACACCCAGCAGGCACTCTGCACATCTTTGTTCCTTCCCTCTCCTTCCAGCCCCTTGCTAAAGCTGTGGATTCCCTTCAGCCATCATTGTCTGGCAAGTGCCAGTGGTGATTGGCCACTGGCTTCAGTTGGGTCATGAGGAAGCTGTGTGGCCATAATGTCTTAGCTATCAGGCAACACGACCTCATTGACCTATCCACAGGGAAGAGTCAGGACTTAGCAAGTGGTTGCATCAGCAGAGAATCTGTAACATTGGTCTCACTTTTCTGTTTTCCTCTCTTCTCATGACTCCTCCTATTCTGGAAATGGTCTTAAGCAAGTATGGCACAGATGATTAATAGAAATAATAACAACTGATGTTTGCATGGCATTTTATGGTATTAAAAAAAGATTCCATAGATCTCAAATATCATGCGAATCCTATCTTATTTATTGCTTACATGTGGGCCAGGTGTTCCACTGTATGCTGAAGTATAGTGGAGAACCAAGTATTGGAGAGAAAAATCACATAACATGCAAGTGTCTGCACATGTGTGTGTAGCTATAATTACTATTATAATAGTGCTTAGTGTTGTGAATCTAGAAAATAGAGTGTTTAAAAATCAACAGGGAAGTGACAGTGAAAGCCTAAGAACTGGCAGTATGAAGAGCAGTTGAGGCCCAGGCACCACTGTGCATGATGGCATCAAGGCAGGAAAATGCAAGATGTTCAAGGAAATTGAAGGGGAGCAGTGTGTGCCTGGACCATGATGAGCAAGGGGTGAGACATTCAGGAGGAGACTGGAGAGGTGGATGGGGCCAGTCCTTGCAGGGCCTTGAAGATCATGATTAAGGCCTTACTTTGGTCAAGGTCATGGTTAGAGATTTTTATGAGCAATGTGAAACCATTGGCATGTTTTGGGTGGCAGAATGGAATTAGATGTGTATTTCTAACTGATTGCTATGGAGTAAACAGTGAGGATAGTCTAGTCTAGTTGCACCAGGGCTCTCCCTCTCTCCAAGCAATTCCAGTTACTAGGTTCCTGGCATTTCCTAGTTCTCTTATAAACATCTGGTGCAAAAGCCCATAGTACTTAACGCATAAGTCACAATGTTTATTCCTCATGCAAGACTGCTCTCACACTTGCTCCATAAAAAGGGAAGCCAGTGTGTCCAGCCACCTGAGTTCCATCGGCTTCTCAATATGCTGGGAGAATGGAGACCTGTGTGCTTTGCTGGCCCTACAGGCAGTGAGTACCAGCCTAGACCAAGTGGTGCTGGTAGGTGTTCTCCTACATGCTGTGCAACAACAATCTCACAGCTCCTGTACAGAACATGGACCAGAGAGGGGTAAGCAGATCCCCACCTGGGTAGGATGAATAATGAGTCTGAGTGAGGGACAGTTTAGGGCTGAATTGTTGTCTCCCCCAAATTCATATGTTGAAGTTCTAACCCCCAGTAGCTTGGAATGTAGGTGTATTTGGGAATAGGGCCTTTAAAGAGCCGATTAAAGTAAGATGAGGTCATTAGGGTGAGCCTTCACTCAATATGACTGGTGTCCTTATAAGAAGGGGAGTCTGGACTCACAGAGAGAGACAACAGACACATGCATTCACAGAGGGAAGACCGAGTGAAGGTACAGAGAGAAGGTAGTCATGTATAAATTAAGGACAGACACCTCAGAAGAGACTGAATCTTTGATCTTGAACTTCTAGACTCTCTCCTAGCAAGCTAATTCAGGGCTCCAAGTCAAGTAGAGCAGCAAAAGGATAAAAGCTAAGAGGCTAACATGAGCCAAGAAGGATAAAGACAAAGGCTGTGAGCTCAGTGAGGAAATCATTAATGAGGTCCACCACATTCTTCTAGTTCTTTTTTGGGGGGCACAAGCCTGGATTATATTTCCTCCACTCTTTGAAGATAGTGGTGGTCCTTTGACTTGCTTTGGCCAGAGGAATGTGAGTGAAGGTGACATGTGCCCTATCCAGACAGAAACTTCAAGTCCAGTGTTCTTCACACTCTCCTTTCTCCTCCACCATAGTAATGGACAATGTCTCCAATAGTGGCTGCTCTGTTAGCCTGGGTTAAAGAGTAGGGTGATGGGAAACAGAGCTCCTAGTGAACCTGTGAAGGATGTGTAGTATGGCAGAGAAATGAGCCTTTGTTGTTCAAGCCACTGAAAAATTGTCACCATGGTTGAACCTGACCTATCTTGAGTGATACAGTCATACCACTGAGCTCCTCCACTAAGGTTTGAGGAAAAAGCAGAAGAAAGCCCATGCTGAGGAACTTCAGAAAACACTCCAAAGCTATGACGCACATGTCAGCAATACACTCACCCAAGCTTTGCCATGCCAATCCAAGAGGCTGGCTGAGATACACAGGGATTGTGACTCTCTGCATACTACTTACAAACACAACATTTGCCTATGTGCTAGATAATATTGTCCATTCGTGTCATGTCTCATGATAAAACTGTGATACTCCATGTTTGTTTGATATTTCAGTTATTTCAAGGAGCTCTTGGGCAAGAGCAGGAAGACCAAACTCACAGTGTTCCCTGAGCCTCGTGATGGCTGAACACGTAGGCGAAAATGCACTCACACAAATAGTATAACAAGATTAATTTGAAAGGAATAAGGTATAGAAGCAATTATAAGAAAAAAGCCCCAATAATATTATATAGCAAACCTAGGGGTCAAAGTAGTGAATGCAGTTGAAGATAACACTTGGTCGCAAGCATCCTGGCCTTTGCAAGGAGGAGGAAATTATGGTTCTTAGAACAACAGAAATAGAAGTCTAGGTTTGGATACAAACAGATCTGGATTCAAATGTGAGCATTCTTACTAACTAGTTATGTGATCCTGGACCAGTCACTCATCTCAACGAGCCTCGGTTCTTTTGTGGGAGAAATGGGGATGATAATATTGATGTCCCACGGCAACTGTGAAAGTAAATGAAATGATTTGTGTAAAACATCCGCATGCTGCCTGGATCAATTAGAGTTGGTTTCCTTCCTTCTTTCCTTCTTTCCTCTCTCCCTCCTTTCTTCCCTTCCTGAGTGGAGAAAGGGATGTACTGGGGAGAAGACGGTTCTCAGAGCAGTGAACAAAGTACTCTTCTGGTGTCGTGACTCAGTTCTTTTCCAAGAACCTCCATGTTCTCTTTCACCTTCATCTTTCAGTGTAACATGAACAAGACCTGCTCCTGGTGCCTCTTTGTTATGTTAGTAACAGATTACATAAGACCATCTTGCATGTGCCAACATTCTGGGTTATGCTCCTATTCTCTATTTTTAAAGGAAATCATTTATGAAAATCCCCAGTAATGTGCTGGCACACTCACTCCATGTGCAAGGACTGATACTCATTCCATGAAACAAGAGTTATTATTTCATTCCCATGGCATTCCTTCACCTATTTTTGCTGCCTTTTCTTTTTTAAATTTTTTTATTGTTATGTTAATCACCATATATTACATCATTAGTTTTTGGTGCAGTGTTCCATGATTCATTGTTTGTTCATAACACCCAGTGCTCCATGCAGAACGTGCCCTCTTTAATACCCATCACCGGGCTAACCCATCCCCCTACCCCCCTCCCCTCTAGAACCCTCAGTTTGTTTTTCAGAGTCCATCATCTATAGCATGCTGCTCAAGTACCCACTTCAAAGTGTCCCATCTAAAACAGAGATGGCCCTTGAACTAACTCCATGCTACATATGACAAGGGGGAGCCTCAACACAGCAGTGACATCAGCTCACACAAGATATTTAAAAGATTAAGCCTATTCTTGGAAGTGTGGATTTTTAAAAAAAAATATTTATTTATTTTAACGAGAAAGAGAGAGAAAGCACAAGCGGGAGGGGCAGAGGGAAAGGGAGAGAGAAACTCAAGCAGTCTCTGCATTGAGCATGGAGCATGAGGTGGGCCTCGATCTCATAACCCTGAGATCACAACCTGAGCTGAAATCAAGAGCTGGTAGCTTAAAGGACAGTGCCGCTCAAGTGCCCTGGAAACGTGGATTTACAATGATTCTATATACTTCTCTCGAATGTAGAACGTAAAGGTGATAAATGACATTAAATAAATTCATGATCCCCTTCAAATGCTAATAAAGGCCAAATCAGAAACATGCACCTCAGCCATTACTCATGGCAACCTAATGGCTTAGATACTCATCCACGTGCCTGGTCCCCACAAGGCTGGCTCTTGCTGTTCTATTCCCAGGGCTGCTGGGCCTGATAAGAGAGAAGGGGCTACCAGGATGACTTCAGATGCACATGACATTTTGATTTATCCTTTGAATTGTTAAAGTCCCTGGGTTACCACTTACTAATCTGGCCAGACATATCAGTGGGGGCCGGAGGGAGGCAGGGATAGAAAGGAAAACTTTTAGAAAATTGGAATATGCAACAGAAAAAAATCCTTTGTGAAAAAGTAAAGAGCTATGGGAAATGTGTTGAAATATTATTTAATGAGTATTATTCCAAACAGTGGCTTGGATTTTATTTTGTATCATATTAGTGTGTCTTAAACATCCCTAGATCCTGAGAATTATAGTTGGTGCCTTGTGCTGCTGAAATTTGATTTGATTTACCCAAACTGGGTTTTGGAGATCCCCTGTGGCAACAAACTATTAGAAATACTTTTTTTCCCCCTTTGCTTTGATGGCTTTAGAAATGAAATTGTCCTTTGTGGATCAGCAGCCATGCTTTTGTACCTGGTCTGTGGGGCATGTTAACTCAAATAACACAGACTTTAAAATGGAAAATGTGGTGTGCTTTGCCTGTTTGTGTTTCTTTAATTCATTCTCCCTTATGTTTTTAATGCAATTCAGAATTCTTAATTCTGAATGATCATTATCCATGAATTTATTTGTGTATTAATTTAACTTTTTTTTAAATGAGTGACTATTTCCCATGTGCCAGGCACTGTTCCAGGTACGTGGAAGATAGTGAATAAAACAGACAGAAAATCTCAGCTCTCATGGACTTACTATCTCCAGGAGGTGACAGAAAATAAAAATAAGTACAAAATGGTAATATATGAAATGTTAAAAGTTGTAAATACTACAGGAAAGTGGAAAATCGAAACATGATAAAGGGATCAGGAGTGCCCGGTGAGAGCAGTTTCAATTTTAAGTATGATGGTCAGGTAAGGCTCACTGTGAAGATGACAGTTGACCAAATATTTGAAAGATTTGAGGATGTTAATCACATGATTATCAGAAAGAGGTGTGTTCCAGGCAGAAGAACTAGCCCGTGAAACCCCAAGTGTGTTTGCCATATTCCAGGAATAGCAAGAAGGCTCCTGTCCTTGGAGAAGAGCAAGTAGGTGGAAAATAACAGGAGTCAGGAAATACAACTGGCCCAAGTGGGCTAGAGTAGAAGACCATACAGGTTGGTCCATAGAGGATAGCGTAAAGACTTTAACTTGTACTCCATGTAAAATGGCAGGTAACTGGAGTCCTCTGAATAGAGAGCATTTACAAAAACCATGATTATTTTCTACTCTTGGATTGGCATCACTTTGCAATTCATATATATGTCAAAGGTGTCAAGTTCATCAGAGAGCAGCCACCAAGTACAAAGAATGTACTAATGGCTGAAAATGGTACTGAAGGAATACTAGCCTTTTCCTAAACAACAGGTTTGCCCCATATTAGTGGGTGCATGTTCATTCTTTCACCATGCAAAGAACACATGAAATTGTCACTTTTATTTTGTACATTTTACAGTTTGGTTTTCTATTCAGGGTAACAAAATAGGTTTGATGAAGGTGAATGTTCTCTTTATAGAAATGTTACAGCTAAACAATGAGAAAGGAATGATCGCATACAAATACCATTATTTTGCAAATTTTAATGAATTAATGGATGTAGGTGAAGATCTTGATGACTAATAACCTACTTAAGAAAAAAGATAACACATACCCTTTTGATATCAGTAAAAAGATGATGGCCTTGACAAACATTGGGAACTTTGAACTTTTATTTCTTGGAGTGGACAAAGTACATGGCTGAGGTAAATCCTGGGCTTATTCAATGTGGGGAATCTAATAAAAGACACTAGCACCAAGTTGGGATCCCAAAGGGCTAAGCCCTTATCGGAAAAATAAATAAATGGAAAAACCTGTCATGCAAAAGAAGACAGTCATGAAGCTTGACTATCTTCACCTCATTGGCAGGTGGAGAGAGAGAGAAAAAATTGTTTTTCCTGAAGAGTCAAAACCAAAATTTTAGCCCTTTTATGAGATCATGACTTGGATCCATACATAGTCAAACACATGTGGTCAAAAAACATGTGAATATAAATGTTCTCAGACAGAAAGTAAATTCGGGCTATGCTTTAAGGTTTTCTAGCAGGTAGAGTTCCAAGGAATATGAGGAGCTCACAACAAAAATCAGAAGACAGACAAGTAAATACACTGTCATGAGGCAAAGCTAGCAGAAACGACAGACTGTAGAATTATTAGTATGATCACACACACACGTACACATACACACAGAAACCATCAGCATTTCATGCTTACCTCAAAGAAAACATGAAAAAGGAACAAGGAACTATAAAATAGCAAATAAAGCAGATTTTAGAAATAATGAGACAGAATTTCCAGATAGGACAATCAAGACAAAATTAAAAGAAAAACTGATATATCAAACAGCAGATTTGACACCAGTGAAGAGAAAATTGGTAAACTGGAAGATAACTCCAGTGACATTATCTAGACTGCAGTCCACCGAGGTGTAGAGATTAAAAATGTGAAAGAGGTATTAAGATATAAAGAGAGTGGTGTAAGAAGATACATAATATTTTTGAGCTCCAGAAGGAGATAATAAAGAGAATTCAGAAAGGAAAATATTCGATGATATAATGGCTAAATATTTTTTGAAATCATGGAAAGAAAACAAACTTCAGATTTAGGTAGCCCAATGAAATCCAAGTAGAACGGAGAGGGAATATGGACCTAAATATATTATAATGAAACCACAAAATATAATGGTTAAAGAGACCCACCTATATGCTTGTTATAAAAAACATAATTGATATAAAGGCATGGAGAGGCTGAAATTAAAATAAATGAAGAGACAGACCATGCAAATACTAACCAAAAGAAAACTGATGTCTTTATATAAATATGAACCAAAACAAAGTTTAAGGCAAGAAGTGTTGTTGGAGACATTACATAAAGCTAAAGGGGTCAATTTAAGAGGAAGTTATGAAAATCTAACAGCCTGTACCTAATATCATTATTTTGATTTACATAAAGAAAAAGTTGTCAGGAATTGATGAAAGCAGGTCATTGCCCAAGTCTTCTCTTCATATACACTGAGCCAGCTCCCTCGACTTTAGAAAAAGCACTGATGCTGAAAGAGTATAGTTGGTACTTGGTATGAGACGTTGTCTGTGTGTACAAAAACTTTCCAGCACAGGGGCACCCCAGTGGCTGCGTCGGTTAAGCAGCTGCCTTTGGCTCATATCATGAACTCAGGGTCCTGGGATGGAGGCCCACATTGGGCTCCGTGCTCACCCGTGAGTCTGCTTCTTCTTATGCCTTTGCCTCCCCCCTTGCTTGTGAGCACTTTATCTCTCTCTTTATCAGATAAATAAATAAAATCTTTACAAACAAACAAAGAAAACAAAACAAAACACCTTCCAGCACAAATAGAGCTAAAATCAGAGATGAACTAAGGGGCTGTGGAATAGGACACAAAATGTGTTTCCTCCACTCACTAAGGAAAATACTAATAGATGTTTTTTAGGCAAAAGGAAAATGGTCCCACAAGGAAACATGGAGATGTGGAAAAGAATGAAGAGTGAGAGAAAGGCTAGACATACAATTCAATCTTAATGGAATATTGGCTTGTAAGTCAATAGTGGTGATGATGATGATGTTTTGTGATGACTAAACTACATACAGACAATACAGTACATAAATTGGGGTAAGGTAAATAGGGTCGAAGTGTTCTAAGTTTCTCGAATTGGTAGGATTAGATAAAAATGTTAACCTTATAGTAGACTGTAATCAACCAAGAGCATTTGTTCACATCTTCAAGGCAACTATTAAAAGAGTAGTAAAATCATGCGAAACTAGCAAGATGTTAGAGGGTATAAATGGAAAATAAAAATAAAAAAAAACACTTAATCCAGAAGGAAAAGGAAAAAGAAAAATGGAATAGATGAGACAAATTGCAACAAGAATAAGATGATACATACAAAATCAAACGTATAAACTTTCCTAAAATGAAGATTAAACTAAATATTTCACCTAAAAAGAAAAGATTTCAGACTACATTGAAACACAATCATGTGCTGCTTATAAGAAATAGTATACTATATGTTAATTGAATTTAAATTAAAAAAAAAGAAATACATTACATTTGGAATTCAGCAAAGAAAGAGATGGAAAAATATTTTATGGAAATCCTAATCAAAAGCAAGCTGGTGCAACAATGCTAACATCAGACAATATAGATCTTAGGGAACAAATATTTTTAAAGATCAAGAGCGATATTTCATGATAAAAAAGGTTCAATTTACTAGGAAGATCTACACATTCTAAATTTGTATGCTTGTAACAAGAGAGCTTCAAAATATATTAAAGATATTTATTAAGCACAACTAAACAAAACATAACAATTCATAATCATTTTCTGAGATTTTAACACAGTTCTCTCAGTAATTGGAGAAACAAGCAAGCAAACGAACAAAAAACCCCATTACTATAAAGGATATATGAACAATGTGATTATCATAAAAATCTAATTTATGTACATAATATATTGCAAGCTTAACTGCAAAATACATAGTCTTTTCAAGAACAGAGAGAATATTTATCAAAAAACAATGTTGAGCCATAAAAGCAAGTCTCAACAACCGAGAATCGAATCCCTTCAGAGTATTTTACCTTATCACACTGGAAATAAGCGACAAATAAGTAATTAAAAGAAAATACCAAATTTTGTAAATTAACAAATATACTTAAAATAACCATGGATCAAAACTGAAATCGCATTGGGGTGAGAAAATATTTTGAACAAAATGATAGAAAAAGAATGGTGGGTTGCTGGAGTGGAGGGGGGTGGGAGGGATGGGGTGCCTGGGTGATGGACATTGGGAAGGGTATGTGCTATGGTGAGTGCTGTGAATTGTGTAAGACTGGTGAATCACAGAACTGTACCCCTGAAACAAATAGTATATTATATGTTAATAAAAAATAAATAAATGAACAATAAAAAATACTTTGGGAGACATTTGGAGACGTTTTAACAGATTAAAAAAAAAGAATGGTCGGATGCTGATAGATCTTCACATAAAGGGAAATTAAATAACATCACATATTAAAAAAAACCCTGAAAATAAGTTATCCAAGTATCTAACTGAAGTATGTAGAAAAATATTTGCAAATCAAATCCAGTAAAAAGCAGAAAGATGAAAGTTATAAATATAGTAGAACAGAAAACACTGATACAATAAAGCAGGTCTACAAAGCCAAACAGTGGTGCTTTGAAAAAACTAATATAATCAATAACTGAGCCTGACTCTACTGGCTATCAAGAATTATTACAGGGGCGCCTGGGTGGCTCAGCTGTTTAAGCGTGGTGGGACTCTTGGTTTCAGCTCAGGTCGTGATCTCAGAGTCCTGAAAAAAAACTAGCAGCCCCGAGTCAGGCTCTGTGCTAACCACCGCCCCCCACCATCTCTCCCACCCCCACTGCGTGCACTCTCTCTCTCTCTCTCTCTCAAAATCTCTCTCTCTAAAATAAATAAATAAATCCTTAAAAAAATAATTGTAATGAAGCTACAGTGATTAAGACAAATGGAACAATTAACGGAGTAGACTGAATTTTAGATGATGACAGGCAATTACTGTTAATTTTCTTAAGCGTTTTACATTCGTAGTACTGTTCATCGAATACTACTGATTTCTGATGCTTTTCTTGGGCACCTGGTGAGTAATGTTTTTGTTTTTTTTTTCCACTCCTTTTGAATTTAGGTATGGCCATGCGACTTTCTTTGACCACTGAAATGGAAACGTGTCATTTCCAGGGTTAAGTTTTAAGGATTAGGGCCTGATTTCTCAACCTTGACTGAGACAATACTTAGCACTTAGATTTGGACATTGCCATGACAAAAATCTGTAATTTGTGAAGCTATCTGGCTGTTGGCAAAAAACTTTATTCAAGGCTCAAAGGATGGTGAGTTGTGTAATGCAATGGTGAAATTTTTGCTGAAATCGTTGCCCTTGAAAACTTGGGGGGAAATCACATAATTTAGAAGTTGTATAAGTCTAGTGGAAGAGGTTGGAAGCTGTCCTGTGTGATGTGTACTCTTGGCTGCATTTGGCAAGTCATTATTAGAAAGGTACGAGCTCAGAGGAGGGGCAGCCAGTTTACAAGCAAGAATAAAATGGAATAGAGGTATTTCAGAGACTTGTAGGGTAGAAAGAAGCAGGTGTTTTTCATCTTGAATGGTAGGACGAGGAAAATGGTCAATTGGTCAATTAAAACTCATTCTTTTAATAAGGGACAAATCAATGGGTTAAGGTGTCTATGAGTTAAAATCCAGTCAGGAGGTGGCATACACTTAACCTTGTATCTGCACAAAATGTCTCAGATTAATGATACTAAATGTGTGCCTCTCCCATTAAGTCTTGTAAGTTCATGGTACCTGGCATTAAGAGAGAGTAAGAGCTGGTGGTGATAAAAAATAGAGTGAATATTATCTACCTACCTACCTATCTGTCTATATCATGGGTGTGGCTATTGGCACATGGAATTGATTGGAGTCCATGGAATATAAACTCTACTATATTGTAAGTTACACTGCTATGACAGTGGACCCAAATGTTGGATTATTTGATACTGAGAACAAGTCTTGAGTACCCAAATCCCTTGACCGAGAAGCTAACTGAGAAAGATGTTTAACCCCTCGGAGTGCTAAGTCTCTAACACCTACTTCAGATGTGGTCAGGGAAGATAAGGGAAAAGAAAGAACTTTCCAGAGTGAAGAGCCAAAGGCCAGGAAGAGAAATATACTATCTATCTTATTTATTTTTAAGTTCAGCTAAGTGAAAGAGCTAAGCTTTTGTTGATGTTTTGGACAAAGGACCAGTTTCCCTTTACCAGGTTGGGTGGAACCATAACCAACGACATCCCAGTACTCTGGAGAAGGAGTCCATTGGAAGTATGTTTTCGTTTTCCAAACTCTGGCTATTACTTCTCCCACACTTTCTCAACCTCAGTAGGAGAGGGTGACAAACATTTCCAAGGATGTCACACTTTGCTATTTTCGTTAGTACGAGTAAATGTGTGTGAAGTTGCCTGTGGCTTTTATCATTTTCTCATTTTTTTAATCCCCATGTTAGGGTCTTTTGCCTTTTTTATTCGTCTTCCCAGGCGGAAGCAGATAAGCTAATTCAGCATCACAGGACAGCTAAGTGGTATGAAGAACCAGGAATATTAGCAAGTTGGCTCAGTATGTTCTTCATTGACTGGCTTAAAGAAAAGTCAGTTACCTTTTTTTTTTTTTTTTTTTTTTGGGAGAGGCAGGTGAATAAGGGTTGAGAAAAGGACCAATGCTGGCAAAGAAGGTAAAATAGCTAAATGGAAGCTCAGTAACTTGGAAGCCACTGCCACCTCTCTATGACTTGGAAGCAAGAGGAGAAAAATGGAAATATGCCGGTCAGAACCCAGTATAACAGCAGATTTAGAGTTTTGTATATTCTGCGGTACTTCCTGTCCTTTTGCTCTAACATAGAAGAAAAGGTGAGAAAACGAAGATGCTGATTACCTATGTTAAAAAGTCAAGGATTGAGAAAAACTAGCAGCAAATGCCTGTCTCAAACATTGTCAGTTTCTTTGGCCCGGTAAGTCGGTTGTGTTTGCAAAGGACTGTTTTGCCTCCAAGTTATTAACATTATACAGGTGAAAGGAGATTCATGCAATTAGTATGCTCACTGCTGCAGCAGCTAAATCAGAAGGAAAAAAAAAGTGGTTTTAAAATTATGCCTTTGAGGCTCTGGCTTGGGTTTTCCATAATTGGATACAAATATGAAGCCCTGGAAGGGAATTACTGTGAGATTTAGCATGGGATTATTTAATCATGGATTTAAAAAGGCAGAATTCTGTGGGTGCCAAGAAACCACAGGATTATAAAGCATAGTTGTGGTTACAGAAGAATGGGCTACCACCTGTATATCTGCACCTGGCTATCGGGAGAGTAGGATTTTTTATTTAATCATTGATCCATCCATTCCCTCATCAGGACATCAGAGAGCACCTACTGCGAGTTAGTGTTTTGGGTTGAAATGTGTCCCCTAAATAAATACGTGGAAGTCCTAACCCCTGGTATCTGTGAATGTGACCTTATCTGGAAATAGTCTTTGTAGATGCCATTAAGATGTAGGTAGGCAGTTAAGCCAACCTGACAGGTGACCTTATAAGAAAAGGAAAAGAGAGACAGACAGGGACACACAGAGGGAAGGGTGCCTCGTGAAGATAGACAAAGATCTGGGCGAGGCAGCCGCAAGCCAGTGAATGCCAAGGAGTGCCATCAACATCAGAAGCCCTGTAGAGTTTTGGAAAGATTGTTTTCTAGAGCCTTCAGAGGAAGCATGGCCCCGCTGGTGCCATGATTTTAGATGTCTAGCTTCTAGAACTGTGACACGATAAATTTTGTTGTTTAAAGCCATCAACTTTGTGGTCCTTTGTTAGAGCAGACCTATAAAACCAAGATACTGTGCGGTTTGCGGGGCACTGGGCAGACTGAAATGAACACGTTTCCAACCCCGTTCTTCAGGAACTCCTAGCCACGTGGCTGGGATAGGAACCAAGATTTCAATATCTGAGATGAGAACTCTATCGAGATATGAATTGGTACTAGCGAGGCACAAAGGAAGGGCATGAGAAAGGTTTTCAAGGAGATGCTTTTTGAGGTGCATGGTTAGGAAAGATAGTTAGAAATTTGCCAGACAAATCACAAGATAAAATGTCTCCACTTCAGAAAATATCATGCTGGAGAGAGCTGGTGGGAGGAGCAGGTAATTAGAAAAGGAATCAGCACCTTGCATGCGATACCCTTGGGTAGTAACAAAAATGAATGTTTCTCATCTTTAATGATGATGTCAATGAAGATGACGATGAAGATGATAATGTATCACCATTTGTTGAGTTTCTGTTAGGTCAGCTCCTCTTATTATCAGATATTGTCTTATTTAATTCTCTCAGCAGATCCATGTGGGAACTATGACCATCTGCATTATACCAGTGAAAAAGCTAACTCCTGAAGAGCTTAATTAACTGCCATAAAGTCTCCACAACTAGTGAATAGAAGCAATTCTTGATATGCCCTTCCTACTCCATGGCATATGTCTTTTTAAAATCATAAGCTTGAATAAAAAAGTCACAGTGCTCTGAGTTTGGTTTATGGTCTAGCATTGATGGTAGATTTCACGTTGCACATGAATTGTCTCACCCTTTGAAATTAAGTTCTGCTCTAGGGGGACCCTATCCACAGTCCTTTCCAACACTCTGTTCATTCATTTATACTCATCCATTCAACATATGTGCCAGGCATTGTGCTAGGCGCTGTGTTCCAGATGACACTGTGTATGCAATTTCTTTTACCACGTTGACCATTTGGCCGATTTCTGTTTTTTTCCTGTGGGGTGGACCCTGTCTGAATTCTTCTTGTTAAAAAGCACTGGATGTCAACCAGATGGGCTCCCCCCCCAACTAAAATTGATATAGGATGCTCATTTTTTTGTAAATAAGCTGGCAAATTTGTTTTGTTTTCTATTTTGCTTAGCACTTAGCACTTTGAATGAATATTGGTAGCTTATACACATCTTAGAGTTTCTGATCCTTCCCGGGAGTATCTAGCTATTCATACATGTGTAAGGAGTTAGAACAACATCCCTTCATCTCTTCCAGTTTTCAAAGGATTAAAATGTAACTGACAGACTATCACAGCCAAGCTGAGCCTAAAGAGACATCATGACTAACATAATATGGACCTTGGATGAGATCCTGGAACAAAACAGGACATTAAGTAAAAACCAAGGAAATCTGAATCAAGTATGGACTTTAGTTAATAATAATGAATCAATATTGATTCATTTATTATGATAAATATACCACACTGATGTAAGAGGTTAAAAACATGGGAAACTGGATGTAGGCTATGTGGGAATTCTCTGTCCCTTCTTTGCAATTTTTCTATAA
This sequence comes from Eumetopias jubatus, assembly GCF_037043125.1. Taxonomy (NCBI): domain Eukaryota; kingdom Metazoa; phylum Chordata; class Mammalia; order Carnivora; family Otariidae; genus Eumetopias; species Eumetopias jubatus. The sequence continues at coordinate 129,833,633 of NW_028274813.1, forward strand.
ATCTAAAACTATTCTAAAATTAAGAAGAATTTAAACATGATTTCTGTCACAGCTCTTTAAATTTCTATCTGGTTAATTCCCTCTCTGCTCCTTAATTTGAATTCTTCTGGACTTCCTTCAGACATGTTTCTGTGATTTGAAAAGAGCTACCTTAGATGGTTTGCAAGAGCTTAGGTGAGAAGCAGCTGAATTTTTGTCTCTGAGGCATCTCTGTCAAAAATGAGAAAGTGGTAGATAGAAACAGACAAGGAAGAGTTCTGTTCAGGACTCCGAAGAAAGGTGAAAAGTATGCAAAATTCCTGCCAAGAAGCCTTGAGGAAAATTCCTCCCTAACTGAAATTTATTGACTACCGTAACTCAATCTATGTCAGGGATGATATTAAAAGCCATATTGCATGGCAGGTCTATCACAAAATCCCCAATGAGTACTTTCAGGATGAAGCTTGTCAGAAAAAAAAAAAATCTTCTTTCCTATTACTTTTTTTTTATTATGTTATGTTAATCACCATACGTTGAAGTTTGTTTTTATTTTTCTGTGTAAAAGTAATAAAGATTTATTTTAGAAAATGTAACATTGAAGAAAGGTGAAAAAAAAATCCATTTTTTCCCCACCCAGAGGAAAAAAAATCTACTGATGTTTTGGTGTATTCCTTCCACTTTAAGTAAGTGTCACTGAAAGCTTTTATTTTTAAAGCTTTTTCTAAGCTTTTTTCTAAAAATAGATTATCTTATATTATTTAAAAAAAAACAGGGATTCTGTTTTCCTCCAAGTTTATTTCATTTTTTAAAGTTTTTATTTAAATTCCAGTTAGTTAACATACAGTGTAATATTAGTTTCAGGTGACCAGTATAGTGATTCAACACTTCCATATGACACCCTGAATGCTCGTCCTAAGTGCCCTCCTTCATCCCATCACCTGTTTCACGCATCCCCCATTCACCTCCCCTCTGGTAACCATCAGCTTGTTCTCTAGAGCGAAGAGTCTGTTTCTTGGTTTGCCTCTCTCTCTTTTTCCTTTTGCTCATTTGTTCTGTTTCTTAAATTCCACATATGAGTGAAATCATATGGTATTTGTCTTTCTCTGACTGACTGACTTCACTTGGCATTATACTCCCTGGATCCATCTACATTGTTGCAAATGGCAAGTTGTTACCAAACTTGGAAAAGGTGGAGCTGCTTTTTTTCTCTTTTGGAAGCAAGAAAACATGTTTTAAGTTATAGACTGTTTGGGGTGTTTTAAATGCCAGCAAATTCCTTCTATACTTGCTCACCTCATCCTAGACTCCTCTCGGACTGTGCTCTGAAGAAGCATCCCTGAGGAGCAAGGGCTTCCGGGAGGACCTCAGAGATGGTGCCTGAAACACCAAAGAGGGAGAACTTGGGGGGAAATGCAGCATGCACTGGACACCTGCCCAACGCAATCTCACAGGTGAGAAGTGGAGATTGCATTTGGTGGACCTTCTCTATAAATCCTCCCCTCCCCGTGGATCACCACTGTCAGCGGAAGTAAATCCAGGTGACCCAATGATGGGGAAGCCCTGTGACACATTGAGAAAGGATAAAGACTTTCCCATCAGGCACACTTGCATTTTTGAATCTTGACCCAGCATGTACTACCTGTGAGTTATTGTGTAAATGACATCACTCCATGGTCCCCCCGACTTTTGATTTGTAATACAAAGATTAATACAATGACACGCACTTGCTGAGCAATAATTGTGTTATTTTATATTCCCTTCTCTTCGCTGTGTTTTTCCTTTAGGTTTGCTCCAAGCTTTCCTTACCTTTCTAGCCTTCCTGATAGGTTCTTTTGTTCATGTTATTAAAATAAGGCGGCAAATGCAATTTAAAATATCATTTTTGGAGGGGGGCATCATTTGGTTTTCGGTCTTTGATCATTTCATTTTCATGCTGATCACTTTCCCTTGTAGAGATTTAAAAAGTTATTGTCCTCCCCGGGACTGAGCCACTTTGAGGTCCAAGCTGGCCACTGTATGCAGGAAAAGTCAAAGTGCTTTGCAACTTGACCTTGTGTAGATGCAATAAATCAATGGATTCATTGAGTTTTTTTCTTTTTTCCTTTTATAAGCTGCTTATCTTGATGCAGTGTTACATTTCTTTGTTTTCACCCTGTTCCTAGATCAGTTTTCAGAATCAAACAAATAAGCAAACAAACATCATGGAATAATAATAAAAAAAAGGTAGAATTATTGCTTTCTAAACACCAAGCACAAAGCACAGTATCTCTGAATGTCAAACAGATCTCAGGTACTGTTGCTTATGGCCCACTATTGTTCTTTCCTGAAGCCCTAGTCATGCTGGTCCAAACATCAACGCTGAACGGAGTTTTGACAGTGAAAGATGTCCCATAACCTGTGCCCTTGGATCTCTCTACAGTCTGCTTGGAGGGTTACCTACATCACATTAAAAACCAGTTCATGCCCAGGTTTATGTCATCGCATGAGAGGTCTGGTGGCCAAGGACAAGAAGCCATGAAACTTCCTTTCTTTTTGGCTATGGGCTTTGCCACCTTACAGTGTTTACATTTTTAATAAGCGATGAGAGAATTTGTAATCTTCTATGAACATCTTGACCCAAAGATGGAATGATTTGAGGAGACTCCGGCCTTGAATGAATAGTTGCTGTTCATGCCCCTGTACCTATTCATCACTAGCAAAGTCTGAGCTCATGTCTGCTTCTTAATACACAAAGAGTCTATAAATTCAATGATGGTCGAACTTCTTCTAGATCATTAAATTATATAGTGGGATTTTATCATATGAGTCTTGGCCTTTGAAATTCATCATTTTGAAGAAAGATTATGGCTATCTGTAGCTGTAAAATGACTCCCAAATAAATATTCTACTTTGAAAGAAATATGATATTTGCTCTTAGAGAAAGCAGTGACAAAAAAATTAATTTTCTGTTGTTTGATATATGACAATAGTGTTATCTTTCATTATGAGAATAATGGTAAAGGGCTTATATTAATTAAAGTTTAGCAAGTGTATTATAGAAACTTGAGGCTGTGTTGTTAGATGGCTGATAAAATAATTAGTTGGGGAACCATAAAAGAGATCTTATTTTTGTCTTCTTCCAAGGTTCTTCAAAAGCCATGGTTTTTAAAAGAGCTATGACTGTGGACATGATTATGAAATTAAATCCTTTTATTGTTTTAGTTTTACTGCAGCAATCTATTTTTAGCTTGTCATTTCAATGCGTAGCAAGATCTCACAATCATAAAAATCCTGAGTCCTAGAGGGACTAAAGTGGTCATCCATGTTGACCTTATAGATGTCGACAAGACCAGACTGTCTCCAGGCCTTAGAACTCTGGGGATGGAGACTCTGGTATAATTGATCACGAGCCAGAACTTTTTAGTTAAAGAATAAATCTTGTTCCACAGCATGAACCCATTTTACTTATTTTAATCGCTTATTATCGAGATTGAGTATGGGTTATACTGATTAATCAAGTAATCCATGATATGCTGAATGTTCTGTTATCTATGGCTATTAACAGATTTTTTTAAAAAAAAATTCTTTTCTGGTTGATTAGAAATACTTGGAGTCTTCTAAATCCCTCTGCGAGGCACTTAATATTATTCAGAACTTGGTCTCAATCTCCAATGCCTTAGCTGTGTCAGTTGATTTCCCATTCTCTGAAGATGTTAGGTACTTTCTCACCTCTGCATTGTTGTTTTGTTCTGTGTCCTGGTTTCCATGTCCTCCTCTCCCATTAGCTGGTGAATTCCTCTTTAGCTGTCAAACTTCAAAGCACATGTTGCCTTGGCTAACCAGCCTTCTCCAATTTCTCCAACCACTTCCTTAGCCCAAGAGAACACATCTCCCTTTACCTTTCAATTCAAATTAGCCAGCATCTACTCTCTTCTATCTGCTCCCAAAGCTCTTTGTTTAGAAGGTAAACTTGAGTCCAGGATCCTTGTCTATCTTGTTTGCTGCTACAATCCGGAGGTCAAACAAAACATTTAACACATGATAGGCATGCAACAAATATTAGCCACATTGGTTAACATGGGTATTATTGCACCAATGTACAATATCTAGCATATTTATCTTGAATATTGTAAACAATGAAGATAGTTATCATTCCTGTTCAACTTTTTATTTTTGCAATGCCTATCATCTCATCATTGAATGAGAACATGAATGAAAAATTCATTTGTGAGGCACTGTATAAACATATTCTTTAAGAAAAATACTCTTCCTTCTGATCACTGGAGTCATTTAAATAAAGAAAAGAAGTGGAAAATTTAACCTTATCTATATTCAGCCTTATCTATACAACACTCAATCCAAATTAACCTTTGGGTCAATTTTCTATATTTTATAGGTGAAATTGTTGTTCTTGTAACTTGAAATATCCTGGAGGTATATTAAAGAATTGAATTTTCTATTTGGAGGTGCTGTATTACAAAATAGGGGTATCAAGGTAAATTGCCATGAATTACAGTATTTTCTAATTTGATATCATTGTATTTATCATCTTCCTGTGTTATCTCACTCTGCTTCCCTTCTTCCCCTTCACCCTACTTCTTCTCCCCTGTACTCGAACCTAGAAACGTTTACCTCTTGCTTTAATAAGAGATATTATCTAAGCAGGATGTACCTATATTCTCTGATGGCTCAAAAAAAAGTCTGCAGGAATGTGGTTGTGTGAAAAGGAAGTGAACTCTCAAATCAAGCAACTGAAGGGTAAAAGTTGAGGGGAGAATCCAGCCCAGCAAGAGGACGTTTTGAATAACAGGTTGTCTGGTAGATAGAACCCCTCACTTTGTTGATGCTTTTCAGGAATCTGCACTCACTGTGGCGATTACTGAGCATTCCTCTCCTCCCTCTCTGGACCCTGTTCCACTTTCCCCTCTTTCTAGGAAGTAAGTTCCATGTCCACCTCTCCAGGCCAGACCAGCACTCTGAGTTTCCTACCTGTATTCCCAGTTGCCAAATCAATATTTCCATTTATATTTTCCACCAGCATGACAAATTCAACACACCTGAAACCAAAATCATAAACACCTCCTGAAATGTCAGTGTTCCATGTCTCAGGAGGTGGATCCATCTTCATGCTTTGCTTTCTCACATACTTCATGTCCAGTCAATTGGACAGTCCTATTCTACCTATCAAGTCAACGCTCTCTCTTGCAAGGACTCACCCCTTCTGTCTAGCCTTCCTTCCCATTGTCCTGGGTCTTGGTGCAAGTTATAGTCATCTCTTGCTTGGACCACAGCCTGGGCTCCCTCAACCGGCCTTGATTCAGTCTGATTCTATTTATTCTTCATGGTGACACCAAACTTATCCATTTAAAATGAAATCTGATACACCATCCCCTGACTTAAGAATTTTAGTGGTTTCCCACTGCTTTTATTTATTTTATTTTATTTTATTATGTAATGTTAATCACCATACATTACATCATTGGTTTTTGATGTAGTGTTCCATGATTCATTGTTTGCTATAACACCCAGTGCTCCATTCAATACATGCCCTCTTTAATACCCATCACCAGGCTAACTCTTCCCCCATCCCCGTCCCCTCTAGAACCCTCAGGTTGTTTCTCAGAATCCATAGTCTCTCATGGTTCGTCTTCCCCTCCGGTTTTGCCCCTTCATTTTTCCCTTTCTACTATCTTTTTTTTTTAAACATATAATATATTTTATTTGTTTCAGAGGTACAGGTCTGTGATTCAAGAGTCTTACACAATTCACGGTGCTCACCATAGCACATATGCTCCCTAGCGTCCATCCCTCCCACCTCCCACCACTCCAGCAACCCTCAGTTTGTTTCCTGAGATTAAGAATTCCTCATATCAGTGAGATCATCATATGATACATGTCCTTCTCTGGTTGACTTATTTCATTTAGCATAATACCCTCCAGTTCCATCCATGTAGTTCCAAATGGCAAGGTTTTTGGGTTTTTTTTTTTTTAAAGATTTTATTTATTTATTTGACAGAGAGATAGAGCCAGAGAGCACAAGCAGAGGAAATGGCAGAGGGAGAGGGAGAAGCAGGCTCTGCACTGAGCAGGGAGCCTGATGCGGGACTTGATCCCAGGACGCTGGGATCATGACCTGAGCTGAAGGCAGACGCTCAACCATCTGAGCCACCCAGGTGCCCTCGGGTTTTTTTTTTTGATGGCTGCATAATATTCCATTGTATATATATACTGCATCTTCTTTATCCATTCATCTGTTGATGGACATCTTGGCTCTTTCCATAGTTTGGCTATTGTGGACATTGCTGCTATAAACATTAGGGTGCACATAGCCCTTCAGATCACTACATTTGTATCTTTGTGGTAAATACCCAGTAGTGCAATTGCTGGATTGTATGGTAGCTCTATTTTCAACTTTTTGAGGAACCTCCATACTGTTTTCCAGAGTGGCTGCACCAGCTTGCATTCCCACCACCAGTGTAGGAGGGTTCTCCTTTCTCTGCATCCTCGCCAACATCTGTCGTTGAACGAAATTGAGGAAGACACAAAAAAAATGGAAAAACGTTCCAAGCTCATGGATTAGAAGAACAAATATTGTGAAGATGTCAATGCTACCTAGAGCAATCTACACATTCAGTGCAATCCCCATCAAAATACCATCCACTTTTTTCAAAGAAATGGAACAAATAATCCTAAAATTTGTATGGAAAAGACCCCGAATAGCCAGAGGGATGTTGAAAAAGAAAAGCAAAGCTGGCGGCATCACAATTCCAGACTTCCAGCTCTATTACAAAGCTGTCATCATCAAGACAGTATGGTACTGGCACAGAAACAGACACATAGATCAATGGAACAGAATAGAGAGCTCAGAAATGGACCTTCAACTCTATGGTCAACTCATCTTTGACAAAGCAGGAAAGAATGTCCAATGGAAAAAAAGACAGTCTCTTCAACAAATGGTGTTGGGAAAATTGGACAGCCACATGTAGAAGAATGAAACTGGACCATTTCCTTACACCACACACAAAAATAGACTTAAAATGGTTGAAAGACCTTAATGTGAGACAGGAATCCATCAATATCCTAAAGGAGAACACAGGCAGCAACCTCTTCGACCTCAGCCGCAGCAACTTCTTCCTAGAAACATCGCCAAAGGCAAGGGAAGCGAGGGCAAAAATGAACTATTGGGACCTCATCAAGATAAAAAACTTTTTCACAGCAAAGGAAACAGTCAACAAAACCAAAAGACACCGGACAGAATGGGAGAAGATATTTGCAAATGACATATCAGACAAAGGGTTAGTATCCAAAATCTATAAAGAACTTATCAAACTCAACACCCAAAGAACAAAGGATCCAATCAAGAAATGGGCAGAAGACATGAACAGACATTTTTCCAAAGAAGACATCCAAATGGCCAACAGACACATGAAAAAGTGCTCAACATCGCTCGGCATCAGGGAAATCCAAATCAAAACCTCAATGAGATACCACCTCACACCAGTCAGAATGGCTAAAATCAACACGTTAGGTTTCCCACTGCTTTTAAAATAATCTCTCTACTCCTCACCATGGTTGTAAATCCCTGTGTAGTATGTTTTTTGCCTGCCTATCTGCTTCATCTTCTACTGTTTGAGCCTCTCCACACTCTGGCCCATGGGACTGTGTTCAGGGCTCGAATGTGGAACAGTCTCCACAGCCTCATGGCTCTGATACATGGTGGAATCCACTTTCATCTGTGCCCTGCACTTTGACATATAACTGCCACTCATTCTAGATCCTTAGATCTCATTTTAAACACTCTCAGTTTGGCCCTCCCTGACCTCCAGTGACAGATGTGGTCCCTCTGCTATTATGTTCTCATAACATCCTGCTCTTCCCTATCATACTCCCATCCTAAGTTACTTTCAACTTTATTTGTTCAATTTTCTATCTTCTCTCCTTGATTGTAAAATCCATGGGAAAAGAAATGGCTCTGTCTTTGTGATACCACTTTTATTTGTTTCCTATTGCTGCTAGAATGATTGTCATGAACTTGGTGTCTTCATCAACAGAAACCTATTCTTGCTGACTTCTAGAGTCCAGAAGTCTGAACTCAGTGTCACTAGGCCTAAGGTGGGGTATTATCAGGGGACCACACTCCCTCTAGAAGCTCCAGGAGAGAATCCCTGTCTTGCCTCTTCCAGTGATTACTGGTGGCTGCCAGGATTCTTTGGTTCACAGCTGCATCATTCCAATCCTAAAGGCCAGCATCTCCAAAACTCTTTGTTCCTTTTCACATTGCCGCCTTCTCTGCTCATGTCAGATCTCTCTTTCCCTCCCTCTTGTAGGGGCACATGCGAGTGCATTTAGGATGCACCCAAATAATCTAGGATAGTCTCCCCATCTCAATATCCTTCACTCACTCACATGTGAACCCTTTCTCCAAACCAAGTACCATTGACAGAGATTAGGACATACATTTGGGGGGCTGTTCTGGAGTCTATCACACTGCTGAATTCCTAGTCCTCTCTTCTATTCTCAGTTAGATACATAGGTATGTATATACATACATATATATATATATATATATTCTGTGATTTTATGGGCCAACTCATTTTAAACTTTTAAATGTATGTAAAAGTAGTATTTTGCTTCACAACAGTCAATGCCTCCTTTGTCGTGAATAAGTTTCCACAAGTACACAAGCTGAAAACTCAGCTATCTTGCTTTTCCCCTATCATCAGGAGTAGGTCTAGAATCTTTTAACTCCATGGGTTAGAAGTTAGGTCCTGCTGACTGTCCAACTCAGTCCAGTTTCTCAGCGATCAGGCCCTCTCAGAAATGGCAGAGGATTGAACTCAATAATAAGAGTATGCTAGCACAATACACAGTTTCATCATATTGACTGGAAGGCAAGAATGAGGCTCATTTTTCAGGGTTATAGTAAAAACAAATAGCCATTCATTGGTGAGAAAAGAGTTAGAGACAGGAGCAAGACATTTACCAGTTGTGTGAAATAATAATATTGGTGTAGATGACCTTTAGCTGTTATTCCAACAATAAAATAAAAAGATTCTATCAAACATATGTTTCGGATCAATGGTATTTTTATTGCAGGAAGTACAGGGCTATTTATGAGTCCATACCCCTCTCCTTTTAAGCTACAAATCATCTTTTCTTCTCTCTTGTCTCAGGGAGGCCGATAACTGTATCACCTTCATCATATGGATTGCAGATCACCTGATGCCATTCTGGAATCACTGTGATTGAGATTGGACCAATGATTATCGACTTTTATAGATAGAGCTATCATATTTAATCTCATTTTATAAACCTTTAAGGGTGATATTCTTATTCATTCTAATGTTAGAGAAAGTCAATTTCATTGTATATTTGATAGGCCCAAGAGTGGTATTTGAGCTTGAAGTTTGGGCATCCGGATTTATCTCAACTTCCTTAGGCTGGAAGAAGAAATAACATCTACAGAGTATTCGCTCTTTGTCCAATATCATGCTATGGACACACTAGTCTTTACAGCCACACCACCCCGCATCATTAATACCATCGTGTGGGGCTGGTAAAGAAACAAGTTTAGAGGAATTTCTCTGAAAATACAGCAGGATGACATGGCAAAGGTAAGATTTAAGCCCAAGCCTGAATATTTAAAATGTCATCTGTCTCCTACCTTGAAACAAGCCAGACCAAAAGAGACAAAGACTCTAGGATTCTACTTGTAGGAGGTACCTGAAGTAGTGCCAGACTTAGAGCGTAGACTGGCGACTGCCTGGGGCTAGAGAAAGAGGAGAATGAGGAATTAGTGTTTGATGGGTAGTTTCAATGGAGGAAGATGAGAATGTTCTGGAGGTGGGTGGTGGTGATGGTTGCAGACCATGTGAAGGTACTTAATGTCACCGACCTCTACACATGAAACTGGTTAAACTGGTAGATTTTATGTGACATATATTTTACCACAATAAAAAATGTGATTTTTCTGCATAGGTTCACTTGTTAACTGAGAAATTGTTCATAGAGGCCAAGGACACAAGCCCCAAGATTTGACAGTCAGAAGGGATTAAGTAGCATTTTGCCTCAGAGAGAGGGCCGAATAAGCACATTTATCTTCCTCACCTCAGATAACCGTTATTCTATTATTTTTATTGTAAAAGTTTTCCAGAGGCAATTTTTCCCTCTGAAAGGCTGGTTAAAGCTCTCCTTTTTAAAAACGAAATATTTGATTCGGAGCAAGATGGCGGAGGAGTAGGAGACCTAGATTTCGTCTGGTCTCAGGGATTCAGCTGAATAGGGATCAAACCATTCTGAACACCTACGAACTCAACAGGAGATCGAACAGGAGAGTAGCAACAACTCTCTGAACAGAGAAGCGACCACTTACTGGAAGGTAGGACGTGCGGAGAAGTGAATCCGAGGCGATATTCGGGAGGATAGACGGCGGGGGAGGGGGCCTCCGTCGGCCGCTTCTGGCAAGTGCTAGAGCCGCGGAGCACAAAATCGGAACTTTTAGAAGCCGGCTCCGCGGAGGGACGTCGCTGCAGTGGCTAAGCGTGGGGTGGAATCCTCCCGGGACAGTGTGGTCTCAGGACCCTCGGGGTCACAGAGAGACCGGGGGTGCCTGAGTGCGGCAGAGCTCCCAGGTATCGGAGCGGGGAAGCCGGCTGCAGACACGGAGCAGAGTCGCGGGCTCTCAGCTCGGGGTTGCCATAAACTGTGATCCGCGGCCCAGTCAGGGCACGGCTCCCCCAGCAGGGACCCAGCAGGCGGCAGATCCGGGGAGACTCTCCTTCCTTCCCGGGTAGGGGCGGTGCGGGAGCGCACTGCAGGGATCTGCTGGGTTTGGAGACTCCGCGTGGGGTCGGGTGCCAGAGATAGCAACGCTCGATCACAGGCCGGGTGAGCACGGAGTGCGGCCGGAGACCGGGGACACGGGAGTGACTGCTTTTCTCTGGGGGTGCACTGAGGAGCGGGGCCCCGAATTCTCAGCTCCTCCGGGTGGAGATTGGGAGGCCACCATTTCTGCCCTGGTCCTCCAAGCCTGTACCGAGAGCTTGCAGGGAACAAAAGCTCCTGAGAGCAAACCGGAGCAGCTTCCTTAGCCCGGACCGACAAGGGAGGGGCAATTCCACCTCCGGCAAAGACATTTGGAAACCACAGCAACAGGCCCCTCCCCCAGAAGATCAGCACGAACAGCCAGCAAGCCAAGACCAAGTTGATCGATCAAGGAGAATGGGAGAACTCCAGCGCTAGGGGAATACTGCACAAAGATTCATGGGTTTTTTTTTTTTTTTTTACCATGATTCATTATTTCATCAAAGTTAATTTTTGTTGACTGTTTTTTTTTTTATTTTTCTTTTTCCCTTTTTCAACCAACATCTTATCAATCCCTTTTTTTAAAAAAAAAAAAACAAAACATTTTTTATTTTTCATTTTTAGAGTCATATTTAATCCCTTCATAGTAGTAACTCTTATTTTTGGCATATATATATATAAGTTGTTCTCTCTTTAAAATTTTGAGGTACAGTTTCTTCTAACAGATCAAAAGATACCCTAAATCACTAGTGTATGGCTTTGTTCTAGTCTCCTGCCTGATCACATTCTCTCCCTTTTTCCTTTTTTTTTTTTCTTAAATCTTCTTTCTTTTTTCAAACAACTTGTCTTACCAAGTCCTTTTATAAAATCTTTTATAATTTTCATCTTTACAGTCATCTTCCATCCCTTCCTTGTATCAACCCTTATTTTGTACATATATGTCTTGCTTCCTTTAAAATTTTAGGAGGCACTTTTTTCTAACAGACCAAAATACGCCCAAAATCTAGTGTGTGGCACTGATCTATCCACTAGCCTGATCATATTTGATCATATTCTGCTTTTTTTTGTATTGTTCTGTTTTTGTTTTTATCTTTTTTTTCTTTTTTTTTTTCTCTTTTTTCTTTCTTTCCCTTTCTTTTCCCCTGGTTTCAGGTCTTTTCTGATTTGTATACAGTATATTTGCTGGGGACGTTGTAAACCTGTTAGCATTTTGTTCTCTCATTCACCTATTCTCCTCTGGACAAAATGACAAGACGAAAGAAATCACCTCAGCAAAAAGAACAAGAGGTAGTACCGTCAGCCAGGGACCTACTCAATACGGACATTAGTATGATGTCGGACCTAGAGTTCAGAATCATGACTTTAAAGATACTAGCTGGGCTTGAAAAAAGCGTGGAAGTTATTAGAGAAACCCTTTCTGGAGAAATAAAAGAACTAAAATCTAACCAAATCGAAATCAAAAAGGCTATTGATGAGGTGCAATCAAAAATGGGGGCACTAAATGCTACGATAAATGAGGCAGAAGAGAGAATCAGCGATATAGAAGACCAAATGATGGAAAATAAAGAGGCTGAGAAAAAGAGAGAGAAACAACTACAGGATCACGAGGGCAGAATTCGAGAGATAAGTGATACGATAAGACGAAACAATATTAGAATAATTGGGATCCCAGAAGAAGAAGAAGAGAGAGAGAGGGGCAGAAGGTATATTGGAGCAAATTATAGCAGAGAACTTCCCTAATGTGAGGAAGGAAACAGGCATTAAAATCCAGGAGGCACAGAGAACCCCTCTCAAAATCAATAATAATAGGTCAACACCCCAACATCTAATAGTAAAACTTACGAGTCTCAGAGACAAAGAGAAAATCCTGAAAGCAGCTCGGGAGAAGAGATATGTAACCTACAATGGTAGAAACATTAGATTGGCAACAGACCTATCCACAGAGACCTGGCAGGCCAGAAAGGACTGGCAAGATATCTTCAGAGCACTAAACGAGAAAAATATGCAGCCAAGAATACTATATCCAGCTAGGCTATCATTGAAAATAGAAGGAGAGATAAAAAGCTTCCAGAACAAACAAAAACTAAAGGAATTTGCAAACACGAAACCAGCCCTCCAAGAAATATTGAGAGGGGTCCTCTAAGCAAAGAGAGAACCTAAAAGCAGCAAAGAGCAGAAACAAACACAGACAACAGACAGTTAACAGTCACCTTACAGGTAATACAATGGCACTAAATTCATACCTTTCAATAGTTACCCTGAATGTAAATGGGCTAAATGCCCCAATCAAAAGAGACAGGCTATCAGATTGGATTAGAAAACAAGACCCATCCATATGCTGTCTGCAAGAGACTCATTTTAGACCCAAAGACACCCCCAGATTGAAAGTGAGGGGGTGGAAAACCATTTACCAAGCTAATGGACACCAAAAGAAAGCTGGGGTGGCAATCCTTATATCAGACAAACTAGATTTTAAAACAAAGACTGTAATAAGAGATGAGGAAGGACACTATATCCTACTGAAAGGGTCTATCCAACAAGAAGATCTAACAATTGTAAATATCTATGCCCCGAACATGGGAGCAGCCAATTATATAAGGCAATTAATAACAAAAGCAAAGAAACACATTGACAACAGTACAATAATAGTGGGGGACTTTAACACCCCCCTCACTGAAATGGACAGATCATCTAAGCAAAAGATCAACAAGGAAATAAAGACTTTAAATGACACACTGGACCAAATGGACTTCACAGCCATATTCAGAACATTCCATCCCAAAGCAACGGAATACACATTCTTCTCTAGTGCCCATGGAACATTCTCCAGAATTGATCACATCCTAGGTCACAAATCAGGTCTCAATCGGTACCAAAAGATTGGGATCATTCCCTGCATATTTTCAGACCACAATGCTTTGAAACTAGAACTCAGTCACAAGAGGAAAGTCGGAAAGAACTCAAATACATGGAGGCTAAAGAGCATCCTACTAAAGAATGAATGGGTCAACCAAGAAATTAAAGAAGAATTAAAAAAATTCATGGAAACCAATGAAAATGAAAACACAACTGTTCAAAATCTTTGGGATACAGCAAAGGCAGTCCTGAGAGGAAAGTATATACCAATACAAGCCTTTCTCAAGAAACAAGAAAGGTCTCAAATACACAACCTAACCCTACACCTAAAGGAGCTGGAGAAAGAACAGCAAATAAAGCCTAAACCCAGCAGGAGAAGAGAAATCATAAAGATCAGAGCAGAAATCAATGAACTAGAAACCAAAAGAACAGTAGAACAGATCAACGAAACTAGGAGCTGGTTCTTTGAAAGAATTAACAAGATTGATAAACCCCTGGCCAGACTGATCAAAAAGAAAAGAGAAATGACCCAAATCAACAAAATCATGAATGAAAGAGGAGAGATCACAACCAACACCAAAGAAATACAAACAATTATAAGAACATATTATGAGCAACTCTATGCCAGCAAATTAGATAACCTGGAAGAAATGGGTGCGTTCCTAGAGACGTATCAACTACCAAAATTGAACCAGGAAGAAATAGAAAACCTGAACAGACCTATACCCACTAAGGAAATTGAAACAGTCATCAAAAATCTCCCAAGAAACAAAAGCCCAGGGCCAGATGGCTTCCCAGGGGAATTCTATCAGACATTTCAAGAAGAATTAATACCTATTCTCCTGAAACTGTTCCATAAAATAGAAATGGAAGGGAAACTTCCAAACTCATTTTATGAGGCCAGCATTACCTTGATCCCAAAACCAGACAAAGACCCCATCCAAAAGGAGAATTACAGACCAATATCCTTGATGAACATGGATGCAAAAATTCTCACCAAAATACTAGCCAATAGGATCCAACAGTACATTAAAAGGATTATTCACCACGACCAAGTGGGATTTATTCCTGGGCTGCAAGGCTGGTTCAACATCCGCAAATCAATCAACGTGATACAATACATTAACAAAAGAAAGAACAAGAATCATATGATCCTCTCAATAGATGCAGAAAAAGCATTTGACAAAGTACAACATCCTTTCTTGATCAAAACTCTTCAGAGTATAGGGATAGAGGGTACATACCTCAATATCATAAAAGCCATCTATGAAAAACCTACAGCGAATATCATTCTCAATGGGGAAAGGCTGAGAGCCTTTCCCCTAAGGTCAGGAACGCGGCAGGGATGTCCACTCTCACCACTGCTATTCAACATAGTATTAGAAGTCCTAGCCACAGCAATCAGACAACAAAAAGAAATCAAAGGCATCCAAATCGGCAAAGAGGAAGTCAAACTCTCACTCTTTGCAGATGATATGATACTTTATGTGGAAAAACCAAAAGACTCCACCCCAAAACTGCTAGAACTCATACAGGAATTCAGTAAAGTAGCAGGATATAAAATCAATGCACAGAAATCAGTGGCATTCCTATACACCAACAACAAGACGGAAGAGAGACAAATCAAGGAGTCTATCCCATTTACAATTGCACCCAAAACCATTAGATACCTAGGAATAAATCTAACCAAAGAGGCAAAGGATCTGTACTCAGAAAACTATAAAATACTCATGAAAGAAATTGAAGAAGACACAAAGAAATGGAAAAACGTTCCATGCTCATGGATTGGGAGAATCAACATTGTGAAGATGTCAATGCTACCGAGAGCAATCTACACATTCAATGCAATCCCCATCAAAATACCATCCACTTTTTTCAAAGAAATGGAACAAATAATCCTCAAATTTGTATGGAACCAGAAGAGACCCCGAATAGCCAGAGGAATACTGAAAAAGAAAAGCAAAGCTGGCGGCATCACAATTCCGGCCTTCCAGCTCTATTACAAAGCTGTCATCATAAAGACTGTATGGTACTGGCACAAAAACAGACACATAGATCAATGGAACAGAATCAAGAGCCCAGAAATGGACCCTCAACTCTATGGTCAACTTATTTTTGACAAAGCAGGAAAGAATGTCCAATGGCAAAAAGACAGTCTCTTCAACAAATGGTGTTGGGAAAATTGGACAGCCACATGCAGAAGAATGAAACTGGACCATTTCCTTACACCACACACAAAAATAGACTCCAAATGGTTGAAAGACCTAAACATGAGACAGGAGTCCATCCAAATCCTAAAGGAGAACACAGGTAGCAACCTTTTTGACCCTAGCCGCAGCAACTTCTTCCTAGAAACATCGCCAAAGGCACGGGAAGCCAGGGCAAAAATGAACTATTGGGATTTCATCAAGATAAAAAGCTTTTGCACAGCAAAAGAAACAGTCCACAAAACCAAAAGACAACCGACAGAATGGGAGAAAATATTTGCAAATGACACATCAGATAAAGGGCTAGTATCCAAAATCTATAAAGAACTTATCAAACCCAACACCCAAAGAACAAATAATCCAATCAAGAAATGGGCAGAAGACATGAACAGACATTTCTCCAAAGAAGACATCCAAATGGCCAACAGGCACATGAAAAAGTGCTCCACATCGCTCGGCATCAGGGAAATCCAAGTCAAAACCTCAATGAGATACCACCTCACACCCGTCAGAATGGCTAAAATTAACAAGTCAGGGAACGACAGATGTTGGCGGGGATGTGGAGAAAGGGGAACCCTCCTACACTGTTGGTGGGAATGCAAGCTGGTGCAACCACTCTGGAAAACAGTATGGAGGTTCCTCAAACAGTTGAAATTAGAGCTACCGTTCGATCCAGGAATTGCACTACTGGGTATTTACCCCAAAGATACAAATGTAGGGACCCGAAGGGGTACGTGTACCCCAATGTTTATAGCAGCAATGTCCACAATAGCCAAACTGTGGAAAGAGCCAAGATGCCCATCGACAGATGAATGGATTAAGAAGGTGTGGTATATATACACAATGGAATATTATGCAGCCATCAAAAGGAATGAGATCTTGCCA
This sequence comes from Eumetopias jubatus, assembly GCF_037043125.1. Taxonomy (NCBI): domain Eukaryota; kingdom Metazoa; phylum Chordata; class Mammalia; order Carnivora; family Otariidae; genus Eumetopias; species Eumetopias jubatus. The sequence goes on from NW_028274813.1 coordinate 129,850,342, forward strand.
TTTGCAACGACGTGGATGGAACTGGAGGGTGTTATGCTGAGTGAAATAAGTCAATCAGAGAAAGACATGTATCACATGACCTCACTGATATGAGGAATTCTTAATCTCAGGAAACAAACTGAGTGTTACTGGAATGGTTGGGGGTGGGAGGGATGGGGTGGTTGGGTGATAGACATTGGGGAGGGTATGTGCTACGGTGAACGCTGTGAATTGTGCAAGACCGTTGAATCACAGATCTGTACTTCTGAAACAAATAACGCAACATATTTTAAGAAAAAAGAAAAAGAAGAAGATAACAGGAGAGGAAGAAAAGGGGAGTATGTCAGAGGGGGAGACGAACCATGAGAGATGATGGACTCTGAAAAACAAACTGAGGGTTCTAGAGGGGAGGGGGGTAGGGGGATGGGTTAGGCTGGTGATGGGTATTGAGGAGGGCACGTTCTGCATGGAGCACTGGGTGTTATGAACAAACAATGAATCATGGAACACTGCATCAAAAACTAATGATGTAATATATGGTGATTAACATAACAATAAAAAAATTAAAAAAAAATAAAAACGAAATATTTATCCTCCCATAACTGAAACTGAAGGTGTTGTAAGGAGCAAAATGTAAATTGTTTGGAGAAAAATAAATGTGCAGAACACAGCTTCCCTTCTTCCCTTCATGGAGTGTTCGTCATTTAAATGATCTGAAGCAACCCTGAAAGGAGATGCCAGGGACAGGACCTTCTCACTGTGCAGGTACTCCAAGAAAAGAAGAAATGGTTAACCAGAATGTAATGCAGGTAAAGAGTGAGATAAAGCCATGAATATAAATAGAGGCATGAATACAATGTGTTGTCTATTACCTTCATACACCAAACAGCGAGGAGAGGTGATTAAGCAAATGGATATAATTCCTGTAATTTCTGCTTTCTGACTTTCCCTGGGTTTCATCTCTATAGGGGGCCATTCTGCTCCAATTAACCTCAGTTGCCAGGTCCATGATATAGAAGTCTTTTGAGTCAAGTTGGCACCAAACGGCTTTTGCTTGGTTTAGCTGAGAAAAAAATACATCTGAAGGAGCAGATTTGCTGTACCCCACAGATCTGGACTGTCCCCCATTAGACACATTAAGACAACTTACTGCAATCAAGTCACTGAATGGAGCAGCTTTAAGGCATTTGTATGTGGTATCTGTGAAGCCAACAAGTAAGGAGGGCTAAGTAGCTATTGCTTTGAAACTAAGTTACATATAGGATTAATTTTGTTTTATTTAAAACACTTCATTGCAAGGGAGGAGAGAGTTCACTTGAATTACGTTTTTTTTTTTTAAGATTTTATTTATTTATTTGATAGAGAGGGACACAGCAAGAGAGGGAACACAAGCAGGGGGAGTGGGAGAGGGAGAAGCAGGCTTCCCGCCGAACAGGGAGCCCGATGCGGGGCTCGATCCCAGGATCCTGGGATCATGACCTGAGCCAAAGGCAGAACCTTAACTACTGAGCCACCCAGGCGCCCCTTGAATTATGTTTTAAGATTAAAGAAAGGGGAAATGAGTAACAGAGGAGGAATCTTCCTGTGTGAATGTGAATCAGTTTTCATCTTGTGGGTTTATATCAAGGGTGTGTGTATGTGTGTGTGTGGTTGTATGGAAATAATGTTCAGACACTTGTGGGCTGCTGGCATTGTTAATCTGTAGGCACTATTTGCATGGATTTGTTTGCATAGTGTAGAAGGAGGAGGTCCTGCAAGGAGCTTTCTTCAAATGTGCTTGGAGACAAAGATGGGAGAGTGGAGTGAGGCGGTGCTGGGGAGTGGAGAGCCCTGCATGCTCTCTATTTTCAGGAAGATCTCATTGGCTGAGGTTGGGCCTTTTGGAGGGAAGCAAAGCAGACTGGAGACGAAGGTGAAACACTTTTCCTAGGGACTCTGTGAGACTTGGAACATAAGCAGGCCCGCTCTGTGCCCAGGAGACAAAATGTGATATGGAGTTGGGGAGGAAGCATTCCTCCCTTCCTCCCTTCCCTCCCTCCCTCCCTCTCTTCTTTCTTTCTTTCCTTCTTTCTTTCTTTCTTTCTTTCTTTCTTTCTTTCTTTCTTTCTTTCTTTCTTTCTTTCTTTCTTTCCTTCTTTCTTTCTTTCTTTCTTTCTTTCTTTCTTTCTTTCTTTCTTTCTTTCTTTCTTTCTTTCTTTCTTTCTCTTCTTTCTTTCTTTCTTTTTCTTCTTCTTCTTCTTCCTTCCTTCCTTTTTTCTTTCTTTCTCTTTCTTTCTTTCTCTTCTTTCCTTCTTTCTTTCTTTCTTTCTCTTCTTTCTTTCTTTCTTTCTTTCTTTTTCTTCTTCTTCTTCTTCCTTCCTTCCTTTTTTCTTTCTTTCTCTTTTCTTTCTTTCTTTCTTTCTTTCTTTCTTTCTTTCTTTCTTTCTTTCTTCTTTCTTTCTTTCTTTCTTTCTTTCTTTCTTTCTTCTTTCTTTCTTTCTTTCTTTCTTTCTTTCTTTCTTTCTTTCTTTCTTTCTTTCTTTCTTTTTCTTTCTTTCGATTTATTTATTTGAGAGAGAGAGAGTGCACTAGCAGGAGGGGCAGAGGGAGAGGGAGAGGCAATCCTAAGCAGACTCTGGGCTGAGAGTGGAACCCCACACGGGGCTCAATCTCACAACCGTGAGACCATGACCTGAGCTGAAACCAAAAGTTTGACGCTTAACCGACTGCCACCCAGACGCCCCTCTCCCTTCTTCGGAAACATCTTGTCTCCGGTTTGGCCAAAACCAAAGGGAAGAAATTTTTATTTGGGTTGGTGACTTTGGGAGGCCCGAGGGGCTGGAACTTTTAGCATGAAAGTCAGTTTTCTCAAGAAAGACCCTAGGTTCTCAGGAAGGGACTTCAGCAAGAAGAACATGGATGGGGGGCAGAAGAACATGGAATAATGAGTTAAGTACATGTGGGACAATCTGAGAACCTCCAGGAAATAAAGGGGAGAGATTGTTAAGAGCTGATGTCCTGCCATCTGCAGGCAGGAGCCACACTCCCAGGAAGTATGAATGACTCCATTAAATCTGTCTAGGAAGGGGTGATGCTTGGGAAATACTGGCTTATTCTCTGCTTTACACCAGGACTTCATTCCACATTTCCAGTCATGGGCTTTTTCCTTTTTAAGAGAAATAAATATAGGGAACTTTATTTCTAACAAATGTCTAGACTTATAAAGGAAATAACTGACTTCATCAAGACAAAACCCAGTGTTGGTCTCTCAAATATCATCTCCACTGATCTTCACCATGTGCCTCCATGACAGTGTTGTAATTTTTGGCTTACAGGTGAAGGAAAAGGGCAAGGATATTAACATTTATTAAGACCCGAATGCGTTTGGGGTACCACATCAGGAATTTTACCTGCTTTTTCCCATTCAAGTATTGTGACCACCTTGGGAGATAGGCATTATTTCTTACCATGACCAAAAGTAGAAACTGAAACTCAGGAAGAACAATGGCTCTAGAACAAAGCCACTCTTTCCTCCACATTCTCCTGAACACAGTGGGGTGCTGGCCATTAAGGGGGAATCTCAAAAGGGAAAGACAGTTGCTCTTGAGGAGCTGCAGAGAGCCAAAAGGGAAGGGTCCTCGGAGAGAGTGTGAGATGAAGCCTGGGGCGTCTCTACCCAGTGCCATGTGTGGTCTTTGCACCTGTGCCCCCGTGAGGCAATACTACAGACATCTCATTTTCTCCCATGTGGTTTGGTGAACTCTCACCCGGTTCTTCAAGGATACCCATTTACCTGATCTGTCATGAGCTACCATGGCCGAGAGGCTGCTTTTCCAGCACCAGCTTCCAGTCACTGTAATAAGCTCCAAACTGTGTCTCACCCCTGTTATGTCAAGTTTTGTGCCCTTCTCCATCCTCAAACCCTCCTTCTTGGAGCTGTTAAATATTCTTGTCAAAAGCAACTATTTACAGGCCATTAACAACAAAACGGATGATTAGGCTCTTTCCAGGCCTGATGAATAATGCATGCCGCCAGGCAGTGCGTTTACCATCCACTACAGGGCTCTTTGAGGAAAAGTGTCATCGAAGAGTGTGCTGTTCAGTTTCTGAGATCTGAATGATTTGAAGAAATAATTGCATTTTAGTGCGTGGAGGAAAAAGTTTTTCTTTGTGGGCTCTGTTCATTTGGGCAAAAGCAGAGGAAAGGTAAGCTTGTCCAGTTCTCTTTCTTCCAGATATTTTCTTTTTCCTTCCTTCCCTTCACTTTTCCCGTCCCCTTGCACCTTTGTGGTAACATAGCCCGCAGGTGCGTCAGCCCATAAGGCCCAGCTGTAGCTTTACACCTCATTTCTGCTACCTAATCCATGCCTAAATGCATCACTGCATTTCCATTTAAGTCCTAACCACATTTCCTCTCCGGTTTCCTTTAAAAAGTAAGGCTTATTTGAAGTCAAGTGTATTCATAGGACTAAGTACTATTTGTACACCATCAGTCCTGTGGGTGGCTCTCTACTGTGTATGCTCTCTAAATACACCCATTTTCAAGATTTATCTGGGGATCTGTTTGGCAAGATCTATCAGCTTGCAGAGACTCATGGGGAAGAATTTCCTGGGTGTGGAAAAAGTGGAGATGCACAGTCCTCATCCAAAATAACACAGTTAATCATGGGGAAGGCCAGTTTTGGGGGCTCCATGGTACAAATTGTTTCAATTGTCCTATATAGTCCACTCTGGAAAGACTCCTACCTGTGTCCTAGAGATACGGGGTTATGATAAATTTGGGGAGAAAAAGAAGGAAATATCTTTCTCAAAAGCAGGTCGTTTGTCAGATGCTGGCTGGTTTCTTGATGTGGAATCATCTGCCATGTTTCATCTTTGTCACGTGAGTGTTTATGAAGAAAGGGCAGTGTTAAGGTTTCAGTGGCAGCGGGAGGGGCTTCACGTACCTGATGGAACTGGCACTGGATGGACAGAGGGACGGACTCCTCGGGAAACAAAGAGTTCAATATCTCCCAGGAACTAGAAGCATCCAACACTTGCTTGGCTTTTGAGGACCTCCGTCGCTGGGTTCCTGGACCCACTTCTTTTGGGTGTCTATCCCTTAACTCAAGTTAAGGACTTGTTAACTACCTCCCTCTTTAATGCACTTCCTAAGTATGCTGGACATATGCATCACCAGAACCATTTATGAATCTGGGTGTGGCTTAGGTTTGCTCACAAACAGGTCTTCAGCCTCCGTGGTAGGCTCTTGATATGGATTCCTTTTATCCTTACTTGGAGGATGGAATACATATATATTGGCTTTCTTTTTCCCCATTGTTTGATTATATGAGGTTTGAAAGGGATTGTCTTAAATAAAAAAAAAAATGTGTCTGCTCTTCCTGATGACCACAGGGCCATGTTGGAAAGTTCTAGAAACTATGAATTGTCCCAGGTTCAACCCTATCCAGATATACAGAGGTTATAGGCGTTCAACATCATGGTTTCAATAAACACATTTTGACAGTAGGAAATTGCATGTCTCCATTTGTATTTGGACACCTCTCATGCTTAGCTTCACATTCTCTCACTCACGTTATACTCAAAACATTGCTGTAATAACCAGATTTGCCTAGTGGCCATATCCTCAGCTTCACCTCATATGTCTTGCTCTCTGCCCTCTGTAGTATGTGCGTCCTGCAGGAAGCTGCCCAGAATTCACAAATGCGAGGGAGTCAATGTCCAGACGGCAATATTGGCCAACAGGTGACTGGAGCAAGTGGATGACCATCACTGTCTTCCATCATTCAGGTGAGCAATTCTAAGGTGCATTCCAGGGAGCAACTCAAGGAGTGTATGTGAGATTGAGCCCAGTGCCCCACTGTGTAGATCCATCAGGACTACACTCTTTTTCCCTCTCCTTCTCTCTTTTACTCTTCCCTGGTCCCCAGTCTAGTTCTGTGGTCGCTTCCTCAAATGAACTAAACACACACAAGCCCTGTTCTGGACTCTGCTTTGGAGATCAGCTGGAGTCTGAGCTAAGACATCCTTTGTTTATGGTTTGATTTTATGTCTCTTTTAAATAGCATGTGATACCTCTACGGGTTATCTCTCCAGTTCCCTCCTCTGGTCTAGGTTTCTCATATCCATTCTCTCCATCTCTTTGCCTTCCATTCTCACCCCATCCTCCATGTCTGAGTCTCCCATTCTGCTACAAAGTGATTGAGGACTTTATGGGCATTGGTTTCTTGCCGAATTGTTGGACTGGGCTATCCAGAAACCATCTCTCTTGTTCAGGGTGAATTCTAGACTGAGAGTCTTGGTGGGAAGCAGAACCCTAAAGATGTCCTAATAAGGACCATTTCTTTGGCTGTCCCCTGGTGGCTAGAACATGGGCATATAGTCCAGGCTTGGTCAACCGGATGCGTCCATCTGGGAAAGTGATTCTTAAGCAACTGCCATAAAAACACAGTGATTATTGCCCAAATACTCATAGTAGAAGTGGTGGGATCAAGAATGTGGCCCCGACAGCACGGAGTGACCAGGTCAGTAGTGCTGGTGGCGATGTAGCCACCTGCCACGTGGCCATGCTCCTGCCACGTGGCCATGACTCTGCTTCTGATGTCCAGTCTCCACGCTCATTTTCCAAGCCTGGTCTAGCAGCCTCCCTGTCTGCCCTACAGTCTTTCATGAATTACTTTGCAGCCTGAGTTGGCCAGAACCTGTCTCTGTTGCTTATGATAAAAAACACAGGGTCTTTTTTCCCCCCTCAAAGACCCCTTTCAGCTTCAGGTTAAATTCATACCATTACATGCAGCCTGGTTCTCTGTTAGCCAATTACGAGTTAACCTCTGTTCTGGGCTTAGAGAAATGATCCTCTAGCCTCTGTCAAAATGGCCTGTTTCTCTCCGTATCCCTTTGAATGCAATACATCCTTTCAAGAGCTCCTTTATATTTTTCTCCAAGCACAGCCCGAGGAGTGCTGAACCCATGAGCAGGTTGCAGCCCACCTTCCATATTTGCCCTTGGTCACATCTCTTCCTCTGCTGCAGGGGGTTTTCTTGAATCTCAGATGATTTGAGCAAAGTCTGTTTAATCACAATCACTGGAAAACTTCTGTGGCAAACTAGTCAATTCTCTTTTATCCAGTAACGACGAATTAACAGGAGGAATAGTTGTTTTCTAAAGCTTCTACAAAGGCATCCTGAAAGCAGAGTGAGGAAATGCTTTTGAAATATATGCAATCTTTGAAAGAAATCCAGGGTATGAAGAATATACTTACACTGAATCATGCTGTGCCTCACCATTCCATCTGATCAATGGAGCAAGTGTTCTGAGGAACAAGTCACTTGCTCCAACAGCTTTTGCCTTTGGAATAGCTTTATGTATTAGGATGTCGGGTCCCTTAATGTCATCCACAGATTACAAAACCAGACATCTATGGTGTTTTTTCTTTTTGTTTTTGTTTTTTTTAACAATCCTTTCATTGTTCTCCGGCAATGCACACAGGTAGCGGCATTGCCGTTCCCCACCTCTAGGGAGCGCTATTCATATCCTAGTGTTTGCCAAGGCTTCTCTCCGCAATTTTGCCCATGCAGGACCAGCGCAGCCAGGGGCAGCCGCCCTTGGAGTGAGACACTTAAAAAAACACAAATTATTAGAAATGAAGGAATGATTCCCCGGTCCCTTTGATGAAACCCCCAGCGGTTGTGCAATTAATTCCCAGCAGAAGTACCGAAGTCTGGGCGGGTTTATAAGCTCCAAAGAAATGTCTCATTTATATTCCACTTTCAGAGATAAGGAAAAGGTATTTCAAGGCTCTTTAGTCACTCTTTGGCACTTGCAACTTATGGATAGCTCTGTTAAAAGTGAGGATTTAAAACGTGAATAATAAAACCACTTCAGAAGATATTATTTTTTATACCTATATACTTTATACTTCTATATAGAAGATATATATATTTTTCCCCCTCTTCTTAGTTTCTAAGGTGAATGTGCAATATGAATTGTTATCAACAGACACAGGAAAGATACCAAATGATTTGCCCGGTGGGGATAAAGCTTCCCGGCTCCTAGCTTCTGCAGAACAGACTGCTGATTGCAAGACCGGATCCACCCACTGGGTTCCTCCCCCTGTTTGGAGCTTCTGCAAGAAAGTCCATTGTTTCTACAGAAGCAGGCGTGGATTCATGATTTTTTTTTTTTTTCTATGTGGGCATTGCTAGTCAATGACAAACGCCATCCAAAAGGCAGATGATTTTGATCCTTTACTGGCAGAGTCACATTGGGGTCCTCAAATCATAACTCACTGAGAGGGGCCCAGGTGAATTCCATTCTTGCATCCTAACTACCCAGAGAGGGCTGCCCTGGGCTGGAGAGGCTACAGATTTCAAAGGTTAGAAGCTGCTGGAAGCATTGAAACAACTGAAGATTAATAATGAATTGCACAACTGTTACTGTGAACTGAGGAAACTTAGTGGACATGAACCTGGGGCTATTTCTTTGTCAATTCGTGGGACTTCTTTCTCCCCTGGCAATCTGGCTGTGGGTATCAAAGTATAAAAGATACATAGCCTTTGGCCAACCAGTTCAACACCTGGGATTTAAAAAAAAATTATCTTTATTTTTAAAATAGTATTTTCACATGATTCAAAATTGAAAAAAAAATTAAAGTACATAATTAAAAAATCTCTCACACTCCTGACTTCTAAAGACCCAGTGTCCCTCCATACAAGGAACCGGTATTAAGTTTCTTGTATTTTCTTCTATATATATATATATATATATATATAATACAAACAAATCCACATATACGTTTCTCCCTCCATTTTTTAAAATAAAAATTATACCAATTTTGCTTGGATTTTTTAAATAAACATTTTGGGGGAATAATTTTAGATTTACAGAAAAAGTTATGAAGGTAACACAGAGTTTTTATATACCCTTTACCCAGTTTCATCTTATACTGATATAGCACATTTGTCAAAACAAATTAAACTCAGTGCAATATAGTTAGTGAAACTACAGACTTTATTTGGACTTCGGTGTTTTCACTAATGTCTAGTCTCTGTTTCAGTATCGAAATCCAGCATAGACCATATTGCATTTACTTTATTTTTATTTATTTATTTATTTATTTTAAGATTTTATTTATTTAGCGGTGCCTGGGTGGCTCAGCCAGTTAAGTGTCTGCCTTCAGCTCAGGTCATGATCTCAGGGTCCTGAGATCGATCCCAGAGTCCTGCGATCGAGCCCCGCTTCGGGCTCCCTGCTCAGTGGGGAGCCTGCTTCTACCTCTTCCTCTGCTGTTCCCCCTGCTTGTGCTCTCTCGGACAAATAAATAAAATCTTTTTAAAAATTATTTATTTATTTGAGAGAGAGTACATGAATGGGGGTGGGGAAGGGGCAGAGGGAGCCAGATAGAGAGAGAGAGAAGCAGACTCTTCACTGAACAGGGAGTCCAACATGGGGCTCGATCACAGGACCCCAAGATCATGACCTGAGCTAAAGGCAGATGCTCAACTAACTGAGCCACCCAGGTGCCCCGACTGCATTGCATTTAAAGATGTATTCTTCCTTCCCTCCTTCCCTTCCTTCCTTCCTCCCGCCCCCCTGCCTCTCTCCCTACTTCCATACCTCTATGTCTCTCTGTCTTTCCTTTTCTCTCTTTCTTCTACTTATATAGTAAAATTAACTTTGGCGTATATGGGTGTTGGGCGGACGAGTGGGGGTACAGTTTTTCACACATGTCTTGGGGAACCACCACCCTAGTGAGCAGACAGAGCAATTCCATCTCCCTGAAAATCGACCTCCTTTTCCCACCCTTTCCCCCTGGCAACCACTGTTCTGATCTCTCTCACTGGAGTTCACTCTAGTTTTGTCTTTTTCAGAATGTCATCAAAATGCAGTCATGCAGCTTGTAATCCTTTTGAGACTGATTTCTTTTACTCAGCATAACGCCCCTGAGATACAGCATGTACCAATACCCACCAATTCCTTTTCACTATTGGGTAGTGTTCCCTGTGGATGTACCACTGATTGTTTATTTGTTCACCACTGAACATCGGTTTTGTTTTAATTACTCTATCTTGAAACTCTTAGGAGTTTATGCTGACGTTATGCAAAGATTTCCATCGAAACATTATTATTGTCATTATTTTTAAATTCAGAACTAATGTGTGATTGTTAAAAAAAAAAGAAAGAAAAGAAAAAGAAAAAAAAAGTCCAAGTGTTGTCGAAGTGAAGAAACAAAATGTGGATGCTCTCTCCTGACCCCAAATACAAATGAAGGCGATAAGAAGCTCTCAGCGGTTTTCTCTGCCTCCTTCTACAATTGTTTCATTTTTTTATGCTCTTTTTTATAAGCTTTCTTAAATATCAAGCCTATGCTTTAAATGTATATTATATATTTTTTAAGTATCTGTGATATATTTCTATAATTTGGAGAATAGTGATAAGATGATCATGGTGGTGCCCATGATGTCGGTTAAGAAAGATCAATGCGAGAACCTCTCTAGTTCTCGGCGTTCTTGTCCTTCCCAGACCAATTCCTTGCCTCCCCCACAGGCGTGACCACTGTTTTATCTCCATGTTCATCATTCCCTTTATAGTTCCTTTATAGTTTTACTGCATACATACACACATATATACCTAAGCAATACATTACTTTGTTTTGCCTATTTTTGATCTGTAATAAATGGAATCATGCTGGATGTGTTATTTTATATTTTCTCTTCCACTAAACCTGAGTTTTTGAGACCCATGTTGATATATAAAAATGTTTTATTTATTTCCACTCCTAGATGATATTTAATTGAATGAATACATCTAAATTTATATATCTGCTCCATTATTGAAAAACGTGTGTGTGTGTTTTAAAGTTTTTGGTATTACAAGAAAATGTTGCCAAGAACATTCTTGTATATGGCTTAGGAGAAAAATTGCTATGTAGACAGGAATGTGTATTCACCCTGTTTTTGGACAGTGCAACTTGTATCTAAAGTAGTTGGTCAAAGTTATATTCTGGTCAGCAGTGTATAGAGTTTCTCTCACTCCACATCCTTGTCAACACTTGATATGATAGATCTTTTTATTTTTGCCAGTCTGGTGGGTATGGGTTAGAATCTGATTTGGGTTTTACTTTGCATTTTCCTGACCAATGATGGGTAGAGGCATATGGAGTTTGAGTATTTTGACAATTCTCAGTTCTTCTTTGAAATACTTATACAAGAAATGATTTTTATATCTTTCATTCATTGAAATGGGATGTTTAATCATTTCATTATTGTCTCATAAAAGTTTTTTCGAAAAAATTCAGAATACTAATCCTTTGTTGGTTATAAATGATACATACCTCATCTCTCCATGGCATGGCTTATATTTTTATCCCTTTAAAGTATCTTTGATGAACTGAAGTTTATTGCTGGTGAATTCACTGTATTTTCCTTGATGGTATGTGCTTTTTGAATCTTGTTTAGAAATTTTTTACTACCTTAGGATCATGAAAAAATATATATATATATATTTACAAGGTATCAAGTTAGATTTTTCAGTTTGAGTCCTTAATCTGTCTGGAATTGATAAAACACAGTTTGAGTAGTATTTAAGAATAAGGATTTTAAAATCAGTCCATCTGAGTTTTGAATCAAGCTCTTATCCCTTGGTAAATTTCAATATGTGCAAATTTCAACCTGAGCAAATTTAATCGTGGACAAGTTCCTTGACCTCTCTGTGTCTTAGTTCATCATATGTAAGATAAGGTTTATTTTACTTTGTTAATTTTTTTTAGTAAGCGTAATTTGAAAAAAACCCTCATATTACATTGTAGCTCTGAGTTTAAAATGAGTTAACATCTATTAAGTGCTAGAAATCTAAAACCTTAACTATGTATGGTATAAAGTAGGAGCCCAATCTTATATCTTTATATGGATAATTTAGTTGTCCTAGCAGCATCTATTAAATAATTTATTTTTCCCCAGTGACCTCCAGTTACACTGTGTCATACATCAGATCCTGGTATGTGTGCCTGTGTATATTTTAAGGCTATTTTCCACTGGCTTATTTGCATATTCCTGCATAAATGATGCATTTTCTTTATAAGAAGTCTAACTTACTGATAGGGGAATTTCTTCTATCTCTCCTTCTTGGGGATATCTTGCTCATCTTGGTGCTTTGCTCTTTGAAATAAATTTGAGAATTACTGAAATCCATGAACAAGGAAAATATTGGATTATCTATTGGAATTGCATTGAATTCAATTAGGTAGATCCAATGACTTTAGGATATTGAGACCTAGCTTCCCTGTTTGGGTCTTTTAAATGTCCCTTAATACAGTTTTATAATTTTCCTTAAAAATGTCTTGCACATCTGACATTAGATTAATTCTTAATTACCTTGCTTTATGTGGCTTTGATAAATGCTGCTTTATTTAAAATTGAATTTTTAAATTATTTTTTGCTATTGAATAAAATGCAGGTGACTTTTTAATGTTAAGAAATCTGTCTAAACTCTTATGAATTTAATCATTTGTACTTACATTTTTTTAAAGGAGGTTTCCCTGTATAGTAATCACATTTTTTCTAATAATGACAGTTTTGTTTCTTACTTTTCAATCTCTCTGTTTTATTGCATTACCTAAGACCTTCAGCATTCTGTGGAATAGGAAGGATAATATCAGCCATTTGATTTTATTTCTGATTTTAGAAGGAGTGCTTTTAATATTTCATCTATGGCTCAGCTGTTTGCTGTAGATTTATTATGGATCCTCTTCTATTCTTAAATTGTTAAGAGATTTGTCATTAGTGGTTGTCCTATTTTATCAAATGCTCCTTCTGGACCTATTAAGAGGTTAAAGGATTTTTTTATCTTTTAAAATTTTCTGAAAGATTTCATATAACATTTAGAGTATATGTCTCCCTGGAGTGGTTGGGGGTGGGAGGGTTGGGGTGGCTGGGTGATAGACATTGGGGAGGGTATGTGCTATAGTGAGCACTGTGAATTGTGTAAGACTGCCGAATCACAGACCTGTACCTCTGAAAAGAATAATACATTATATGTTAAAAAAAATAGAGTATATGTCTCTTGAATATTTAACAGAACTTTTTCTAATATAATCTGGTTTGTATTTGTGGGAAAATCTGTAACTGATGATTCAACTTATTTAAAGGCTATAATATCATTCTGCTTTTAAATATTTTGTAAGCGGTTTCGATAAGCCATATTTTCAAGGGATTTGCCCGTTTACATAAATTGTCAACTTTGTTGGTGTAGAGATTTAAAAAATGTTTTATTTTTGTAATTTGTACTGTATCTATAAATTCTATTCTTTCTAATTCTTAATTTCTTATTTGTGACTCCCCATTATTTTTTAAATCACTCTTGTAGGGGACTCATTTTTTCTTATTCTTCTGAAAGAAGTAATTTTGACTTTGTTAATCCCCTGTATCGTATTGGTATTTTCTTTTTTATTAATTTCTTCCCTCGTCTTAATTATTTTCTTTTGTCCACTTTTTTAGGGAGTTTATTTTGTTTCTCTTTTCTCTGATTCCTTCCTTGGGTCTGTCTAACTCATTAATTATCAGGACTTATTTTAATCAATCTGCTCAGGCTATCCATGTTCCTTTAAATATTGCATTAGCTCTATCCCACAAATTTTAATGTCTTTCATGCAATTAATGGCCAAGCAGCAAGCAGCACATGTATGTGTCAGGCTGTAGGAACTGTGTGCATTTGGAAGAACATCATGGGGACTGGATGGGATCAGGTGTTGTAGGTCCCTCATGGCCCCATCCCCCCTGGGGCTGCTCACAGCAGCCTGGAAAGCTCCATAGTCACACTCTGGGAGTGTATACCAAGTAGGAAAGCAATGGCTCTGGTACACAAGGGCAATATGATATGGGAGGACCTGTTCTCCAGCCCCACCCCGTCTACTCTGTGTTCACAGCTGGGTAGAAACAGCTTGGGCACGTTCCTTGGGCACGATCAGGGCACCTGAAGTTCTGGGCCTGAGGAGGTTTCCTGGAAACTTGCGTAAGACTATCCCCTGTCTGGCCAGGCCAGGCTGCAGGGGATCAGTATTTTTCTGGTTAACCCTTATTTGCCAGTATTGTTTTCAGTATCATTCAAAGTATTTCTATTCCTTCATTTTCCTTTTTTTGTTAGTATTGTTACATATATTACATCTACATATGAAACAAACCCGTTGATTCATTGTTATGTGTATCACTTTATATAATTTTATGTGTTTTAAAGAAGCTGAGAGAAGAAAAGATAGCAAGAATATATTTATAAAGTTTTGTTACATTAACCTTTTCTTATTATTTCTGGTTTCCTTATTTTGTCCTGTAAATTTGAGTTACCATATGGTGTCATTACTCCAGATAAACTTATCCCTATCTGCCTTCTTTGCACTTGTTTATTATATTACATTTATATATGTTACAAGTACAATGATGCAATTATATACATATCATTATATGTACTTATATGTATATAATTGCATAATTATATATGTATAATTGTATAACAGTATTAATAATTATAAATATGTTATATAAACATTTTATATATTTATATTTATAAACACAAATTTAAATTAAATACATGTTTATATAAATATAAATGTTATTAAACATGTATAATTGTTATATATAGAACATACATAGGTATTATATGTTATTTAATATGCACATAGTTTAAAGTAATTGCTTTTTAAATCAAATAAGAAAAAAAGGAGAGTAAATATGCAATTATAGTGTCTTTTACAATTCTCTACACACTTACTTTAGCTTGTGTGCTTTCTGTTTTCACATGGATTCAATTGCTTGATAATTTTCTCTGGTGTCATCTGCTTTCCATCTGAAGAACTTTCTTTAGTATTTCTTATAAGATTGGTCTATTATCAATGTATTTTCTCAGTTTTTAATTTTTCTTAGAATGTCTTTATTTGGTCTTAGTTTTTTAAAATATTATTTTTCTGGATATAATTCTCCGTTGGCAGTTTTTCATTTCCTTCAGCACTTTGGATATGACATCCTGCGGTGTTCTGGTCTCCATCTTTCCTGAAAAAGTCACTTGTTGGTCTCATTGGAGTTCCCTTGATGTGATGGATCCTTTTTCTTTTGCTGCTTTCAAGATAGTCTCTTTATCTTTGACTTTCAGCATTTTTACTATGATGTGTCTGAGCATGGATGTCTTCGCATTTTTCCTACTTGGAATTTATTGAACTTTTTTTGGATATGTAGACTAATACTTTCATCAGATTTGTACATGTTTCAGCCATTATTTCTTTAAATATTTTTCTGCTCTTTTCTCTCTCTCTTCTGTCTTTATGTGGGTGTTGGTGTGCCTAAGTGATGTCCTGCATTTTTTTCTGAGTCTTTGTTAATATTTGTTATTTTTTATTTCCATTTATCAGATGGCATAATCTCTATAATTTATTTTCACGTTTGCTGATATTTTCTTCATGAGGTCAAGTAATATAATGCTTATAATATCTATCTCCTATCTGAGGCTTTATTGAGGTAGGCATCCCAATGAATCATTTTACTGACCCTCAGAAATAACATATAAATGGAACCAGGGTTGCCGTAATGAATAAATAAATGTGTAGAAAATTACTGACGGCATCTGTTGCTTCAAATAATTTAGGAAGTAAATCAAGCATGTCTGGGAGAAATTGGTAAGACTTTATCCTGGTCATAAGGCTATTACACAGAAAATCAAATTATCAGAACTTGGTTATGATTCTGTGGAATTAAAATAGATTTTTAAAAATACATGTACATATTTATATTTTTTTAAAAAGTAATATGTTCTTAGGAGGAGAATCTAGTATATGAGACATTGCATATTTAGTTTTACTAGTTTCCCAAATATTAAGTTTCATTTGCCAATTTCTTTATGGAGGTATTAGACATCAGAGAAGTATTTATATTTTAGTACTAACTGAGAAGTGGGGTTTTATGACATTGTTCTTATCTTCTAGAAATAAGACTCCTACTTCTAAACCAAAAAGGATATCTGTCCCATTCCCCCCAGCGCTGCCCCCCAGCCAACCCCTGCCAGAAGCTAATCCTTCCGTTTTATTTAGCTATTATTTACTTGTTTCAAACTGGATGAGAGTGAGTCCTTACAGAACTATGGAAAGAGAATCTGAGATCTGACAGTGAATAAGACATTAAATACTTGACTGATATCTAAAGGACAGAGATATCTGTAGGTATTCATTTTGATAAAATATTGGTGGAGGAAAATTTAGAAACGAATTTTTGGGTGTCTAATTTATGGTAGATTCTGTGATCAATGTCTTACTTATATTTCTCCAAGTAATTCTCTCAATAACCTTGACAAATATATATTACCCGTTCCATTTTACAAAATTAAAAGAAAAAGATACAGGTAGATTCAGTAAAGAATCCTGAGACTTCTCTTTTTCTCACTCATCTGGTCCAAACCACCAATTTCCATTCTCTCCCTAACCCCAAACCCTGATCATAAGCAATTCTCCATACATTGGCCAGAACTGTCCATTTTAAAACATACATCTGAACATGTGACTGTCTTGAAAGCCTTGTAGGGGCTTACCATTGCTCTAAGAACAAAACCCCAGCTTACTGGACCCCATGGTTGCATCTATGGTCTGGTAACTGCCTCCACTCTGATCTCACCTCCTACTTAGTTCACTCATTACACTATAGCCACACTGGTGTTCTGCACAGCTGTCAAACATGTCACGCTTGCTCCCACCTCTTGCTTCTGCTTGCTTTTATCTTTGCTTAGAATGCATTTCCCAGATGGTCCCCTGGGTTGCTTCTTCTCATTATTCAGGGCTCAGTTCAAATATACCAGATCATGAGGGCAATGACTTCCTCTGCTTTAGTTAATTAATCATCCCCAGCATGTGGAATATTTTTTTTATTTTTATTGAATTGATGGACAGATAGGTGGATGGATGGACAGTGGATGAATGATTAAATAACACAGCTCATAAGCAGAGGAGCTAGAAATTATACACCAACATATCTGACTCCTAAGCCTATTTTGTTTCTGTTGCATTATATCTATCTGTGTAGCCTTTTCAAAAGTCAGGCTTATTGAATCACACTTTACCTGCAGAAGAATTTACCTTTTTAAAGTGTACAGTTCAGTGAGTTTTGACGGATGTATAAAGGCATGTACTCATAATCACCATAAAGATTGGAACAGTTCCATCACCCTAGAGCTTTCCCTCATGTCTCCTTGCTCTCAGCTTACTCCCTTTACACCCCTACCCCCTCTGACTGCTGTTCTGACTCTTACCCATTATCATAACCATGCCCTTCTTGCTTTTGACTGAGTGCCGCACTTGGACCCTGTCACCCCGGCTTCCACTTCCGGGTATTCTCATTGTATTCAGGTTTCCAATTCAGTGATTGTTGTTCCCACTCTAAGGCCTGGTCTATGGAAAAGAGCAATCAGAGAACTCTTTAAGGATGCTGGGGCGGGGGGGTGGTCCTCTCACCAATTTCTTTTCCACAGTTGTGTTGAAAAGTATGTCTTCTGGATCCTTCCAGAGCGATTATGTAGGTCTTAAATGACAAATCCACTCAAACTTCCTAATCTCACTTAGTCTTTGAATCCCTACTTCTACATTGAATCAAGGCAGGCCCAGCATTTTCAGCTCCCTCCCTGTGGGCCACCTTTTGGTCCAAATTTCAGCCAGCCAGCAGCCAAACTGTTAAAGTACTTCTAACCCCACAAGCTGCAACATTAAATGCAGAATCTCTACTTAGTGGACCCATATCAATATACTTGCCTGATCCAACTTTTTGTCCTTCTACCATTATCCCACATTAGTTCACATTATCCCACACCCACACATGTTCCTCAGATTTATGTCTCTATAAATTAGAAAGCTCAATTCATACCAATAATTATCTTTATTTTTTTAACCACTTGTGGGTATTGTTAACTGTAGTCAATGAAGGCAATTTATTAGAAAAGTATCACTTGTTCAGGGATTTTTCCAATCTTATTTTGTAGGCATATTTAGTGGGACTGTCCTAGAATTTCACTCACCATAAAATTGAGTTGAAGTGGTTGAGGGTTTTGAATCATAGAATCTAGGTCCTAGGTTAGAGGGGACTCAGGAATTACAAAAACTCTGAGTATTGAAATTTTGAAAGCAGATGGAGATCATAACTGGTCCTAGAAATAAAGACTAACAAAGTTGAATATATAAGAGGAAATGAGCAATTCAGGGACAGACAGGGACATGGAAAGAATTCTTAAGACAGCAGACCTGAAGGGGCACCTGGGTGGCTCAGTTGTTAAGCATCTGCCTTCGGCTCGGGTCATGATCCCAGGGTCCTGGGATCGAGCTCCGCATCGGGCTCCCTGCTCCGCGGGAGGCCTGCTTCTCCCTCTCCCACTCCCCCTGCTTGTGTTCCCTCTCTCGCTGTGTCTCTCTCTGTCAAATAAATAAATAAAATCTTTAAAAAAAAAAAAGACTGCAGACCTGAAGAGTTTTTATTATTCCTGTTTGATCTAAAAGTTAAGTGCTAGTGTTTGTTGTAAGTTATAATAATAATGATATATTGGGTAATTATAGCATACTTATAAGTGAAATGAGTTACAGCAATGTCATCAGACAGAAGGAAGGGATTGGGAACATTTTGTTGTAAGGTACCTGCGCTATATGCAGAATGATATAATAATTTTGAAGGTGGAATTAGACTAGTATAAAATGTATATCTAGGGGTACCTATCTGGCTCAGTCAGTAGAGTGTGTGACTCTTGATCTCAGCATTGTGAGTTCAAGTCCCAGTGTAGAGATGACTTAAAAATAAAATATTTTAAAAAATAACAAAAAAATGAAATGTATATTTAAAATTCTAGGGTAACCATTAATTTTTAAAAATTTCCTAGCTATGTTAAAAGAAGAGATAAAATGGATCTTATAAACCCTTCAGTTAAAACCAGAGAAGGCAGACAATTAAGGGAAAGAGAAATAAAGAACAAATGTAACAAATAGAAAATAGTTACAAACATATTAGATAAAAATCCAATGGTGTCAATAATCATTTAAAGTGTGAATGGTCTGCATTCACCAATTTAGATAGAGGTTTCTAGAGTGGATCAAAAACAACTCCAACTATATGTTGTCTTCAAGAAACCCACATAACTATAAAGACACCATATGTTAAAAGTAAGGGGATAGAGGAGAATATACCATGCTAAAGATATACCATGTGAACACCAACAAAAGAAAGCCAGAGTAGCAGTATTA
Organism: Eumetopias jubatus; assembly: GCF_037043125.1. Taxonomy (NCBI): domain Eukaryota; kingdom Metazoa; phylum Chordata; class Mammalia; order Carnivora; family Otariidae; genus Eumetopias; species Eumetopias jubatus. The sequence goes on from NW_028274813.1 coordinate 129,869,546, forward strand.
ATTTCAGACAGAGTAAATTTCAGAATAAGGAAACTACCAGAGATAAAGAGAAGCACTGTATAATTATAAAGGAGCTAGTTCTCCAAGAAGGTATAACCAGCCTAAATGATTATGCACCTAACAACAGAGCATCAAAATATGTGAGGCAAAAAAATGATTGAACTATGAGAAACACACAAATTCACTGTTATAGCTCTGGACCTCAACATCCTTCTTTCAGGAATTGATAGATCAAGCAGGCCAAAAAAAAAAAAAAAAAAAAAATCAGTAAGGATATTGTTGACCTTAACATTACTATCAATCAACTTCATCTGATTGACATTTATAAAATACTCCATGTAAATACAACAGAATACACATTCTTCTCAAGTTTACATGGATAATTCACCAAAATAGATCACCTTCTAGGCCATAAAACCCACATTAATTTTTTTTAAAGCAGAAATCATATCAAGTATGTTCTCAGATGATGATGGAATTAAACTAGAAATCAATAACAGAAATCATCATTTATCATCAGGAAACTGTGAATTAAAACAACAGTGAGCTACTAGTACATACTTCTTAAACTGGCTAAAATAAATTTTAAAAAAAGACATTACCAAATGCTGTAAAAGAACACAAGGCAAGAGGAAATATTATTCATTGTTATTGGAAATGCAAAATGATGCAGCCCCTTTGGAGGAGAGTTTGGCAGTTTCTTATAAAACTAAAGGTCATCTCACTATATGATCCAGCAATCCCATTCTTCGGTATTTGCCCAACTGATCTGAAAACTTATTGCACACAAATACCTGCATGCAAACATGTGTGGCAGCATTATTCACAAGTGCCTGAAATGAAAGCAATGAAAATGTTCTCCATAGGTGAATGGATAAACAAACTGTGGTACATCTGTACAATGGAATATTATTTAGCAATAAAAAGAAAAAGAGCTATTAAGCCATAAGAGAGTCACATGGAGGGATCTTAAATACATTCAGCTAAGTGAAAGTAGTCAGTGAAAAAAGGACTTTGTGATTACAATTATATGGCAATCTGAAAAAGCAGTATCACAGTGAGAGTTAAAAGATCAGTGACTTCCACTGTCTGCAAGAGACTCATTTTAGACCCAAAGACACCCCCACATTGAAAGTGAGGGGGTGGAAAACCATTTACCATGCTAATGGACACCAAAAGAAAGCTGGGGTGGCAATCCTTATATCAGACAAATTAGATTTTAAAACAAAGACTGTAATAAGAGATGAGGAAGGACACTATATCCTACTGAAAGGGTCTATCCAACAAGAAGAACTAACAATTGTAAATATCTATGCCCCTAACAAGGGAGCAGCCAATTATATAAGGCAATTAATAACAAAAGCAAAGAAACACATTGACAACAATACAATAATAGTGGGGGACTTTAACACCCCCCTGACTGAAATGGACAGATCATTTAAGCAAAAGATCAACAAGGAAATAAAGACTTTAAATGACACACTGGACCAAATGGACTTCACAGACATATTTAGAACATTCCATCCCAAAGCAACAGAATACACATTCTTCTCTAGTGCCCATGGAACATTCTCCAGAATTGATCACATCCTAGGTCCCAAATCAGGTCTCAACCAGTACCAAAAGATTGGGATCATTCCCTGCATATTTTCAGACCACAATGCTTTGAAACTAGAACTCAATCACAAGAGGAAAGTCAGAAAGAACTCAAATACATGGAGGCTAAAGAGCATCCTACTAAAGAATGAATGGGTCAACCAGGAAATTAAAGAAGAATTTAAAAAATTCATGGAAACCAATGAAAATGAAAACACAACTGTCCAAAATCTTTGGGATGCAGTAATGGCAGTCCTAAGAGGAAAGTATATAGCAATACAAGCTTTTCTCAAGAAACAAGAAAGGTCTCAAATACACAACCTAACCTTACACCTAAAGGAGCTAGAGAAAAAAACAGCAAATAAAGCCTAAACCCAGCAGGAGAAGAGAAATAATAAAGATCAGAGCAGAAATCAATGAAATAGAAACCAAAAGAACAGTAGAACAGATCAATGAAATGAGGAGCTGATTCTTTGAAAGAATTAACAAGATTGATAAACCCCTGGCCAGACTTATCAAAAAGAAAAGAGAAATGACCCAAATCAACAAAATCATGAATGAAAGAGGAGAGATCACAACCAACATCAAAGAAATACATACAATTATAAGAACATATTACGAGCAACTCTATGCCAGCAAATTAGATAACCTGGAAGAAATGAGTGCATTCCTAGAGATGTATCAACTACCAAAACTGAACCAGGAAGAAATAGAAAACCTGAACAGACCATAACCATTAGGGAAATTGAAGCAGTCATCAAAAATCACCCAACAAAAAAAGCCCAGGGCCAGATGGCTTCCCAGGGGAATTCTATCAAACATTTAAAGAAGAATTAATACCTATTCTCCTGAAACTGTTCCAAAAAATAGAAATGGAAGGGAAACTCCCAAACTCATTTTATGAGGCCACCATTACCTTGATCCCAAAACCAGACAAAGACCCCATCCAAAAGGAGAATTACAGACCAATATCCTTGATGAACATGGATGCAAAAATTCTCACCAAAATACTAGCCAATAGGATCCAACAGTACATTAAAAGGATTATTCACCACGACCAAGTGGGATTTATCCCTGGGCTGCAAGGTTGGTTCGACATCCGCAAATCAATCAACGCGATACAATACATTAACAAAAGAAAGAACAAGGATCATATGATCCTCTCAATAGATGCAGAAAAAGCATTTGACAAAGTACAGCATCCTTTCTTTTTTTTTTTTTAAAGATTTTTATTTATCCATTTGTCAGAGAGAGAGAGCACAAGCAGGGGGAGCAGCAGAGGGAGAGGGAGAAGCAGGCTGCTCACCGAGCAAGGAGCCCGATGTGGGACTCGATCCCAGGACCCTGGGATCATGACCCGAGCCGAAGGCAGACACCAAACGACTGAGTCACCCAGGCGTCCCTACAGCATCCTTTCTTGATCAAAACTCTTCAGAGTATAGGGATAGAGGGTACATACCTCAATATCATAAAAGCCATCTATGAAAAACCTACAGTGAATATCATTCTCAATAGGGAAAAACTGAGATCTTTCCCCTTAAGATCCAGAACGCAGCAGGGATGTCCACTATCACCAGTGCTATTCAACATAGTATTAGAAGTCCTAGCCACAGCAATCAGACAACAAAAGAAATCAAAGGCATCCAAATCGGCAAAGAAGTCAAACTCTTACTCTTTGCAGATGATATGATACTTTATGTGGAAAACCCAAAAGACTCCACCCCAAAACTGCTAGAACTCATACAGGAATTCAGTCAAGTGGCAGGATATAAAATCAATGCACAGAAATCAGTGGCATTCCTATACACCAACAATAAGACAGAAGACAGAGAAATTAAGGAGTCGATCCCATTTACAATTGCACCCAAAACCATAAGATACCTAGCAATAAATCTAACCAAAGAAGCAAAGGATCTGTGCTCAGAAAACTATAAAATACTCATGAAAGAAATTGAGGGAGACACAAAGAAATGGAAAAATGCTCATGGATTGGAAGAACAAACATTGTGAAGATGTCAGTGCTACCTAGAGAAATCTACACATTCAATGCAATCCCCATCAAAATACCATCCACTTTTTTTCAAAGAAATGGAACAAATAATCCTAAAATTTGTATGGAACCAGAAAAGACCCCGAATAGCCAGAGGAATGTTGAAAAAGAAAAGCAAAGCTGGCGGCATCACAATTCCGGACTTCCAGCTCTATTACAAAGCTGTCATCATCAAGACAGTATGGTACTGGCACAGAAACAGACACATAGACCAATGGAACAGAATAGAGAGCTCAGAAATGGACCCTCAACTCTATGGTCAACTCATCTTTGACAAAGCAGGAAAGAATGTCCAATGGAAAAAAGACAGTCTCTTCAACAAATGGTGTTGGGAAAATTGGACAGCCACATGCAGAAGAATGAAACTGGACCATTTTCTTACACCACACACAAAAATAGACTCCAAATGGTTGCAAGACCTAAACGTGAGACAGGAATCCATCAAAATCCTAAAGGAGAACACAGACAGCAACCTCTTCGACCTCAGCCGCAGCAACTTCTTCCTAGAGACATCGCCAAAGGCAAGGGAAACGAGGGCAAAAATGAACTACTGGGATGTCATCAAGATAAAAAGCTTTTGCACAGCAAAAGAAACAGTCCACAAAACCAAAAGACAACCGACAGAATGGGAGAAGATATTTGCAAATGACATATTGGATAAAGGGCTAATATCCAAAATCTATAAAGAACTTATCAAACTCAACACTCAAAGAACAAATAATCCAATCAAGAAATGGGCAGAACAGATGAACAGACATTTTCCAAAGAAGACATCCAAATGGCCAACAGACACCTGAAAAAGTGCTCACCATCACTCTGCATCAGGGAAATCCAAATCAAAACCTCAATGAGATACCACCTCACACCAGTCAGAATGGCTAAAATTAACAAGTCAGGAAACGACAGATGTTGGCGAGCATGTGGAGAAAGGGGAACCCTCCTACACTCTGGTGGGAATGCAAGCTGGTGCAACCACTCTGGAAAACAGTATGGAGGTTCCTCAAACAGTTGAAAATAGAGCTACCATACAATCCAGCAATTGCACTACTGGGTATTTACCCCAAAGATACAAATGTAGGGATCCGAAGGGGTACGTGCACCCCGATGTTTATAGCAGCAATGTCCACAATAGCCAAACTGTGGAAAGAGCCAAGATATCCATCAACAGATGAATGGATAAAGAAGGTGTGGTATATATACACAATGGAATATTATGCAGCCATCAAAAGGAATGAGATCTTGCCATTTGCAACAATGTGGATGGAACTGGAGGGTGTTATGCTGAGCAAAATAAGTCAATCAGAGAAAGACATGCATCATATGATCTCACGGATATGAGGAATTCTTAATCTCAGGAAACAAACTGAGGGTTGCTGGAGTGGGGGTGGGGTGGGAGGGATGGAATGGCTGGGTGATAGACACTGGTGAGAGTATGCGCTATGATGAGCACTATGAATTGTGCAAGATTGTTGAATCACAGATCTGTACCTCTGAAACAAATATGTTAAGAAAAAGGAAGAAGAAGAAAATAGCAGGAGGGGAAGAATGAAGGCGGGTAAATCGGAGGGGGAGACGAACCATGAGAGACGATGGGCTCTGAAAAACAAATTAAGGGTTCTAGAGGGGAGGGGGTGGGGGGATGGGTTAGCCTGGTCATGGGTATTAAAGAGGGCATGTTCTGCGTGGAGCACTGGGTGTTATGCACAAACAATGAATCATGGAACACTACATCAAAAACTAATGATGATGGTGATTAACATAATAATAAAAAGATAAAAAAGATCAGTGATATCCAGGGGTTCAGGAGAGGAAAGTGGGGAGCAGATGGTGATGTGGAGTGGGGTGTTCAACAGAGGAAGCACAAGAGATATTTTAGGGAGGCAAAACCACACTACACTTCTGTCAAAACCATAGTACTTTATAGCACAAGGAATGAGCCTTCATGTATGTAACTTAAAAATAAGTCATCTAGGAGACCAGAGGATCTCAGGATGGAACTTGGAAAGTGGTAAAAAATTCTAACCTTATTACAAGTGTGTGAAACAACATCACTGAAGGTGGTGAGAGATAAGGTGTTATCCTAAATAAGTTTGTAAATGAGTAAGATTAAGGGCAAAATAAACTGTACGTAATGTTTTCCATATGGGTAGATATTAACAATTCCCATACCGCTATACATGTATTCTGGATTGGAACAATTAAGTAAATGAGTGGTGGATGGTGGGAATCAGGTTTCTCACTGTTCAAATGGGAGTTTACAGACCAGCAAGGGAAGAATGCTAGAACGAATCCTGTCGTAATGGACACAGACATGGGTTGGAGCCTAAGAAGTCAATCTGAGCTCATGTCTAACTTGATATAGATACAGGTTGGTCATATATAGAAATATTTATAGATATGTATATCTGCTGAAGTTATTATATACCCACTATCCAGATATTGGTCTCTAATATCATTTTCCATAGAAGGGAACCAGTGTTTCAGGTAGAAATGGCAGATTCTAGTACTGGGGCAGGAAATATATAAGATGAGCCTAGAACATCTTGTAGTGTCAGAGAGTAAGAAAATTCCCCAAAAGAAAACAAAGCAAAAAAACAACACAATGTCAGGAGTCTGTTAAAAAAAACAGGTAAGCCAAATAAAAGAGCTTCCCATGGCAAAAGCTGGAATGACTTGAACAATAAAATAAGTAAAGAAGTATTGGATTATAACCCTAAATATAAAGTTAATACCCATGACTTCATAATGATATAAATGATTGCATACATAAATAAATGGGTATGAATACACAAATGTCCTATGTAGAATTCCAGATAATTTGTATAGATATTCCACCCTCAAGGAAGTGGAGCTTAAATTTCCACTTCTTAAGTATAGGTTGCACATATTTACTTTTCCCCAAAGAAAACCATATGGAATGGGGGTAAAAGAACAACTCTACAGTAAAGAGACATGACAAGTATTACCTCAACCAGGTGACTAACACCAACATCAGCAATAATACATAAAACTGATAGTCAGCACCCTTGATATGACTTGCCAAAAATGGTATATCTCTTGTGTGGTCTTCCTCTGCAAAACCCATAAACCCATTATAATCATTAGAAAACCATAAGACAAATCCCAAGAAGACACATTCTACAAACTGCCTTATCATTGCCTCTCACTCTTGTCAGGGTCATCAAAAATTAGGAAGTTCTGGAAACTGTCTCATCCAGGAAGGTTCTAAAGAGACATGATGACGAAAACACTAGCAATAGCCATCTCATGTTTTGGCCAGCCCTTCCAAAAATGGTGTCTCTGTTCATTGATCGTAAGAATAGGGAAGAACAAAGTAATCTGTAGGTGTGGAAACAAATACTGAGTAAACTTGTATCATATTCGAAAAATCTTAGGCGAATTTTTTAACCGTCTCTGAATGCAATCTTATCATCTGCAAAAGAGAGGTAATGATGTATATCTCAGAAAGTTGTCCTGGGGATTGGGTGAAATGTGTACATGGAGTGGTCAGCATCCTGAAGGCCATTCTCTTTCTCTATTTATAGTTCGCTTACAGCAATATCCTGAAATAGAGTGAGGCTAGAGGAATAATAGAGTCTCATAAGTCATGTGCATTTGCCTTGCAGATAGTCTGAAATACATGCTCATGGGTACAGGGCCTAACATGCCATTTAGACATTCACAAGTTTCCATTCTAACCTAGTACTCTCGTGATGGTCCCCAATCTAAGAACACGGTGGAAGTTTTTGGCTTGCTTGTTTTTGTTTGTTTGTTTTAAGACTTATTTTTTAGAACAGTTTTAAATTTATAGGAAAACTGAAAAGAGAGTACAGAGTTCCCATATATGCCCTACACTCAGTCTCCTCTGTTATTAATGTCTTATGTTTAGTATGATGCATTTATCACAATTAATGAACAAATATTGATACATTAGTATTTAATTGAAGTCCATATTTTATTCATATTTCCTTAGTTTTTGCCTAATGTCCCTTTTCATTTTATATTTATAATGAAATTAAGGGAAATAACACTTTATCCTCTTAAAATATCCATCAACATGTTAGCTTTTCTCATAATTAATATTTATCTAACTGCGAACCCTATGATCTTCCTGGGCTTCATGGAAATTAGTGAAAAATAGCAAATATCTTGCTAGAGTTTAACACAGGGTTTAACTCCTGTACATTTTCTTCTTTTTCTTTTAAAGATTTTATTTATTTTTTTGAGAGAGAGAGAGAGCTAGCGGGGGGTGGGGGTGGGCAGAGGAAGAGGGGGAGAGAGAATCTCAAGCAGACCCATGCTGAGCATGGAGCGTGATGCTGGACTCAGTCTCATAACCCTGAGATCATGACCAGAGCCGAAACCAAGAGTTGGATGTTCAACCGACTGAGCCACCCAGGCACCCCATCCTGTACATTTGTTTTTAATCTTCACCCTCCACCCCCACTTGTGTTACTACTGTATTTATCAGGAATTTGCAATTCCTTGGCTCAATGGGATTGATTACATTTGGATTTTTACACTGGGTTTTTCATTGACTTGATGATTATTTTGAAGAACTCTAATTGCAGGGGAAAGCGGAGCTGTTTCTAGGAGGCTGGAGTTGAGATTTTCTTCTGACTCTGTTGTTTAGCGAGCCATGGGACCTTGGGGGAGTCACGACCCCTCTCTCTGTGTGGGTTTTTCTCATATGTAGGGATAAGAAGGATCAAATTTCTCTGAGCATCTTTTTTCTTACAGCTCTACAATGGTTAGAATGTGGACTCATTTCTGCAATCCAGTTGAGTTTTCAAACCAGTAAGAGTTTGTGAATTAAAACTGTAGTTTGAAATTTGGGTTCCTCAATCCAAGGAAAGGAGTCTTCTGTAGTTTGGGTGGGAAGAGAGACTCAGAATTTTCTCTAGAAAGAGAAGATGTTTTCCCGTCAGGTGTAGAAAGCTGAGTGGTATGTCTTGCCCACCAGGAAGCAGAAAATAAGGTTGATGATAATTTGTTAATTGGAATAACTTCCCAGGAGAGATGAGAGAGAAGTAAAAGGCAGAAGGGATGACTAACCTTTGCCTTGCCCTAGCAGAAAAGCTGGTGAAATTTAGAAATATATTCATGTCTTTATTCACCCAGGCTCTCTACCTGAACCAACAACTATTCATGAAACTTTCCACATTAAACTTTCAATTCCAGTAAAGTTCATTGCAGCTTCTAACACTGCACTGAGAGATGACAACCATAACATTCCTTTGGGTCTGATGCATAGGGGTACAGTGTGAAGGCTGAACACATTTAAAAGGGGGAAGGAACATACAACTGTGTTTCTACCATGTGCCCAACACATAACCTGCACTAATGACCTGGGCTAGATGCTTTGTGTGTGTTATTTCTAGTCCTTCTAAGAATACTACAAATTGGGTGGTTTACAGAGGAAGAAACTGAGGCTCCATGCAGGGTCATTAACCTATTTCATTTGGCTGTAAGGTGCTGGTTTGAGTTTTTGACTCAAATCTGACTCCTCTTCTTCAATTGTACTCACATCAATTAAACCCAGACTTGCTTCCAAACCCCCTCTCAGAAGCCTTCTTGGACCCTCTGGAGACTATAAATTTTTCCCCTTTCTATGACTGTTTTGTTGTGTGGATCACATAGCATTTGATTTCTGTGTTCACATAATTTTCTTTCCTACAAGTCTGTGAATGTCTGGAGGACAGGGAAAGTGTTTTATTAGCCTCCCTGAATCCTCAGTACCTGGCAAATGGTCGGTGCCCAGAAAATATGTGGTCAGCCCAAGTCACACAATTAATTAGTTATAGAGCCAGAACTCAATCCAGACCTCTTGACTCCTGGTCCAGAACTATTTCACCACCACATTATTACTTTTAGATTTTTTTAAATCACATCCAATTTCCAAATTATTCTCCCTATAAAACCTCCTAGTTCCCTCATCCCAAACCCTGTGCATTATCTCCTTGGGAAGAGAGAAGGTTTTTTGTTTTTGTTTTTTAACCACAATCGCAAAGGCTTGTATTTATTGAAGACTTACTATGTGCTGGGTGCGGCCTCAGTATGTGCTAAGCTCTTTCATGTGAATTCTCTCATGTGATGTCGACAACTTCATTAGTGGATGCTGTTATTAACCCCATTTTACCCACAAGAAAGCTGAGAAATAAAATAGTATCTAGAACAAATTCCCAGAGCTGGGAAGGAAGCCCGCCAAGTGTAGGCATCTTCAGAAAGATAGAGCTCCCTGCCTCAGGGTGGGAATAGAGAGGAAGGAAGGTCCGCATACTAAACATCTGGTTTTTTAGGGAAATAACTACAATATCTTGATCCTTGAGGAATATGGGGAGCACAAGTTTCTAGGGTGATTTCACTGAAATCACTCACTCTTCATAAGCCCTGAAAAGTTCTACCCCAGGCTTTTGAAACAGGTTGCCTAGCACTCCCTATGTTGAATTTGTGCATACTTCGCTTTCTTACAAGGTCATGTGGAGGATAAGATTCAGAGCATTCCAGGGAGATTACGCTCAAGCTGCAAAAACCTGAAAAAGCATTGATAAAGCCTTAGCTGCGTTACTCTGAAGACGGTGTGTGGTGGGATAATCGTACACAGCGAAGCTCTCAAGGCTTATATCATTTTATATGCCCTTTTATTTCCTGGAGCTTCTGAATCCTTCCTGGAGATTAAAATGTAATGATACAATGAATCGAAATGGAATAGCATCAAAAATCATACTTTGAGGCATTTTAGGATACATATGACATTATGCAAAAACACAGAAGGGGATTTGAAGTCAACAAACAACTCCAGATGCATACATACATTTATATTTGTATAAATTTTTAAATAAGAGGATTGGAGGCAGCAAACTCCTAAACAGAGGAAGTGGGAGAAAAGCCCATGGTGGGCACATGGGCCAAACTAAGGGGGTGACTGTGAGGCAGAAGAGGGTGGGCAGGGAAGGGGTGGGTATCAGTCTCTGAATGCAGGATTATCAAAACAGTTAAAGGTGCCACGGAAAGGTACAAGTTCATCACTGGGGACTTTCAGTAGCTCATTCATCCTACAAATGTTGAGCATTCTTCTTAGCACTGGGGTAGATGTATCAACACGGGCAAAGCCCCTGCCAGCTCCAAGCTAATGTTGTCCTCAAATTTAGTCATTTTGTCATATCCACAATCTTAGCATTTTTGTTCAGTCTAAAACAACAATAACAAATGTGGAGTTGTAAAATGATGAAAAGATACACATAGAAAACAATTTAGAGGATTTATTTGGAATACAGGAGATCAAAAATCATGATGTCTAACAAAACAGAGCAGTAACACAACCAGGCAAATGCATCCCCAGGTCAGTTTAAAGCTCAAATGGAAACATTAACAGGGAAGGTTGTTGCCTGTAAGGACTTTCAGGGGAAGGCTGGGAAGCATAGGGCGGTGGTGGAACAGGAAAGGAGGGATCCCTAGAGCCCCAAGCAGGGAGAAGGTCCTGGAGGGGAAGGAGGACCAGCTTGGCTCTCTCTCCTACAGAACTTACAGGGAGGCCCACCAGTGGTGAGAGCCAGCCTTCTTTAAAAGCCGTGAATGCCAGCTCTATGGGGGATAGACCCAGCCTTGGCCAATTTCTTTAACATCAGATGGCCTTCCCATTTTGCTTGTTTATTTATTTTCTGTATCTACCACAAAACTACTCCACTGCACTTGTTTTTGCCCTGGAACAGAAATATAATTGGGGATGAATGTGGTGAGAAGCATTTTCAGGGGCTTTGCTCAGTTTGGGTGCCATCTGAGCATTCTAAATCTGGCCCTACCTGGACCATGACCTCGCATGGCTCTTCACCCCATTGCTTGTAATATTTTTTCCACATATGTGGGTGACTGTATTAGCTAAATTTGATTAAAAGGGATATTTTGCCTTAGCTCAGGCTGCTATTACAAAATACCATAGACTGGATGACTGAAACAGTAGAGACTGATTTCTCACAATTCTGGAGACTGGAAGTCCAAGATGAAAGTGCTAGCCTATTTGGCTCCTGGTGGGAGCCTGCTTCCTGGATTGTAGATGGCCAACTTCTAGCTGGGTCCTCGCTTGAACTTTCTTCACTGTGTGCACATGGAGAGATCTCTCTCTTTCTCTTCTTATTAGTCAATAATCTCATAGTGAGGGTCTCACCTACATGGGCTAATGTAAACCCTATTTGCCTCCCCAAAATCCCAGCTCCAAATTCCATCACACCGGAGGTTAGGGTTTCCACACATTAATTTTTTTGGGGTGGGGAACACAACTATTCAGTGCATAACAATGATATATGATAAAGGACTTCTTTGCAAAAGGGATCACATGGTAATTCGCACTTCCACGGGAAATGACAAGGCCTGGGAATAGTTTTAGGCATAATGTAACAAAATCTCTGGCTGTTTTGATTTCATAAGCCAGTTGCTAATAGGTAGCCATTTACACAACCCACATTTCTGGGGGTAATTGTGAGTGTATCTCTCTATTACCAGGGTATTCTCATTTAGATGCAGTGCTGTCTTATTTAACTCAAGTATCTTATTTAACTCAAATATCTTATTTAACTCAAATATCTTATTTAACTCAAATATCAAGTCAATATTCTATTATGCTGTCTACTTTGAAAAATGTAAGCTTACAGCCTGATTATTGAGAAATATTTCTGAGCATAGGTAAAAGGCTAGGTGGGAAAGTGGTCTGTAAGAGTGTGGTCTTCTGCACCTTCTCCTTCCTGAGCTGGCAGCACTTCCAGGAAGATGAATGTCTCCGAGCGTATCCCATTAGGGTGATGTTATTTTCAATGTGTCCGTTCAGTGCAGTTCAATGGGCAGTATACCTCCAGGCGGGGAGGGCCCCAGCTCAGAGTAGAAGCACCCGCCTTTGTCGTAACCATCGGGAATTGATATTGATTGAAAAACGTTTCTGGAAGAGAGAAGAACATGGATGACACATTGGTTTGTCATGGCTGATTTACTTGCGAAGTGAGAAAAATGCTGACCTGGGAGAGCAATGACCCTTGGAACTAAATACATGTGTGGCAGATACACGGTGAGCTCGCGTTGCCCCCGGGGGAATTGGTGCCTCTGCTGAGGAGAGTGTCATGCAGCAGGATGACCCAGCTGTGCAGAGGAGGTGAAACATAATTGAGGTTGTTGATGAGCATCACTTGCTAACTCAGCTCTTGCCAACACCGGGGATGATGACCTTTTTTCCCCAAAGTCTGTCTTGTTTTCATATTTCTTCTTTCTTGTTTTGGCAACTCCTGAAACTGGAGGTAGTAGTTCTGAGATTAAAAGCTTGTCCATCAGCAATGTTTGATGTGATTCCTCTTCCCTAAAGAGGTTCTGTTGTAGGAAACTGGTGGCTACAGGGTTGGCAGCCTAAACTGACCTTCTTTCCATGGAGAAAGAGGGGTCAGGCACGACCAGGGACACAGAGGAGTGCGGATGTTAATGGAGAATTGAGCATATTGTAATTTTCACTCTCCCAAATAAAAACACTCTTTGTGAAACATAGGTTTATTTTTTAAAAACTATTTCCAGGAGCACCTGTGTGGCTCAGTCCGTTGAGAGTCCGACTGGTGATTTCGGCTCAGGTCATGGTCTCAGGGTTGTGAGATCGAGCCCCGGGTCAGGCTCCACACTGGGCGTGGAGTCTGCTTGAGATTCTCTCTCTCCCTCTGCCCCTCCCGCTCATGCTGGCTCTCTCTCAAATAAATCAGTATTAAAAAAAATAGAACTATCTCTGCAGCAGATTCCCTGGAATGCCATCAGGGAAAACAAAATACTGACAGCTATTTGGGGGGTCCTTTGTCCATATGAAATGAAGTATGCTAGTTCTGAGAGGTAGCCTAGTGGATTAGAAAGAAGTGGGCGGTGCAGAGTTGAACATGTCTGTTTGAACCCTGATTCTGCCCCTTCTAGTGTGACATTTGACAAGTTCCATGACATTGCTCAACCTCCCCTTTTTAGCTGTGAAAGGGTACAGTAATCCTTATCTCCAACAGCGGTTGCAAGGATGAAATCACGTGATGGATGGAAAATGCCAAGCCCAGAGTTGCTGCCCTAGCAACACTGGTCATCATTTGCGCTTTTCAAAACAGAGGGATTGATCACCCCTGAGTCATGTGCTGTGATCTCATTATTTACCTTAACTCCAGACAGCAAATTGAAATAAGTTGATAAAGAAGAAATGGAAGCTTCAGTGCCCACTTTGTGATTTAGAAACTGAGAGGAGCCCATGCTTACCATCACCCTTAACGGAAAGCAAACAATGTCACAGTGGCTTGCACAGAGAAGGTGGTTTAACTAGGTCGAAACCTGAGGCTCTGACCAAGATGTCAGTGGGGGTCTAATGCAGTATTATCAAAATAATACATTTTCCTCCATAGTCAATTATTTCAAAGATACTATTCCATGACCGCTAGGCTGGATGGGAAATAGCTCAGTAGGGAAAAGACCCTACTAGCTCACTATGACTCCACAAAGATTTAACTGCATTTTTTTTTTTTTTTTACTCGATGATTTCTCTCTTACGATTATGACTGAATACCTGTATAAGATGCCTTCATCTTTGGTCTGACTCCCCCCCGCCACCTCCCGACGGCTCCCTTCTTTGATAATGTTATATTTGTTACACCATGACGATGTGGCCCAAGGCAAGCTCATTTTAAGAAGGTAAATAAGAACAATTGATCTAATAAGAAAAAATGGGATGTATTTGGAATAAAGAGCAATTTTCAGGCATGGTGGAGAAACCATTATAACAAAGAAACATCCCAGAATATTTTCCTCTAATCTAAGCAGAGAAAATTGCTCTATCAGGAGAGGCTCCTGGATGTATATGCTTTCTGCCCCAGTCCCAGATAGCTTTGATTTTCCGCTTACATGCTGTATAAATATTGATGGCATTTATAAAGTTCTGTGCAGTAGGGAATTATATTTAATATATTTTCCATTACATTTGTTGTTATTTTGCTACCATGGTGAAACCATTTTCTTGAAATTAAGTATCATAAAATATTTTAGCCTATGTTTGCAGCTGAGCAATTGAGATAGATATAATGAAATTAAAGAAGGATCCAGAGCAAACCCACAGGGGCACCGATTTAGAAAACACCAGTTTCTTTGGTAGAAAAAGGGACTTGGTGCAAAGCTTTGAGTTTTTATTTAGCCATCTCTCTTACCTCCTCAATCTCTGTTTACACCAAATGTGGGAGTCACTAATCACTGCTTCCTGATACAACAACAGCCACAACCAGACATTAAGTCAGTGATCGATGGCATTCTGGATAAGTGGTATGAGACACCAATTGAAGCCGTGATTTTCCCTTTTGTTACTTAACAGTGGTAAATTATTGGAATGTTTACAAAACTAGAGTAATAAACCCCTCTGGCATCATCTGAACACCATCAAATTCACCGCTGAGAAGAAAGGAGAAATTAATGACATTTTATTCCACACCTACTATGTGCCAGGCATGGCACAAAGCCCTTTGACACCACTTCATCTCCCTTCATCCTCACCACCATCTTGGGAACCGGGTATTCTTTTGCCCTTTGTATAGAGAAAAAACCAGAGGCATCAAGGTTCTCTCCCAAAGTCTCACCTCTTCGATTTGATTCCAGGTTCATCAGATCCCAAACTTCAGAGCCTTTGCCGAAGTTATTACTGAACCGTCAGTGAAAATAGGTGTGGGATATAGATTTTGGTTATCACAGACTTGCACATCTGGCAAGGGGTGGGGCACTTTGCAATTTGCAACCTCTCGTTTAGAAACAGTCCCACCACAACACAACCTCTTAGAGTTACAGGCACAGACTTTAATGTAAAAATCGAATCGTCCCCTGTCATGAGGTAGCAGGTCCCTTCAGTGTCACCACAGGAATGCAGTCCTGGCGAGGGTCCTGGCAGCTGCCTCTTGGAAGGAACAGGGAATAGACATGAGGGAAATGGAGATGGACCCTCCCCTTGGCCAACTGTACGTGCATCTGAAAACCTTTGATTTAAGAGCAAACTGATACTAAAAGGAGGCTCTGAAACACAAGGTCATTGTCTGTGGGAAATTATGCACGTACTTACAGAATTAAAAGTGGCTGAGGTTGAAATTCCACCCTCTTTCATAATTCCTCTATTTCTTCTTAAGACAGTTAAGACGGGGAGGGCTTGGTCCCATATCAGTGTTCGGCGCAGGGATTCATTTGCAAAGTCAGTGCAACTTCTCATTCACCTTTCTCCCCTTGCAAATGTCCCAGAGTCTTGCTCAGCTTAAGATTTTCAGCATGATGAAAATTCATCCCACTGGATGGGCAGGTAATGCAACCCCTTTTCACAACAGAATTCTTTCTTTGGGGTATTGTATCCTGGCCATTCAGGTGCAGGAAGTATGCAGAGGCAGGCGGGTCGGATTTCAAGTTTCAGCCATGGCTTGGCTGTAATCCCTCCAGGTAGATATTTAATTAAGCTGAGAAAGTCAGCGTAACATTCATTAGGCAGCATGTTCTAGCATAAACCATTTAGTATCTGGGCCGTAATGTACCGAAAGTCTAAATAAAATGTTTTAAGATGAAGTGGAATGGCATAAATTGAAAGTAGACCCAACGCTGAGTCAGCAAGTCCTTCTGATTATAAGAAGTCTGGTTTTCAAAATTCCCTCGAAAAGAACAAGTGGTCCCCCTTCCAGGCATCAAACACTGTATTTGAATCACTGTGCCTAACTGAACCTGCCACTGAAATGTCACACACCCCTCCCGATTACCAGTCAGAGCAGGTACATGCCCTGCAGACGCAGCCACCTCTGAAGACGCCTTGCAAAGGCTTGGCTTATGGGATCTGAGTTGACTTGCACTGTGCGTGTGTGTTGAATAACAATTGGAATCTGACTCACGCAAGAAGCAAAGGGTGCATTTGAAGAATTGTCTTTCACAAGTTCTGGAAGATGATATATAATGACAGCTTTATTCGGCATCCTTCATGTGCAGTGAACATCAGAGGTGCAAATATCCTGTGGGCCAGGGGCCCGGCCTTCGTGGTGTCTACAGGCTAGTGGGGAGAGTAGCCTGAGCCCCGTAGTGGATGCTTCACAGGGAAAGGCAGTTGGGGAGGATGCGTGAGTTCTCTAGACCTTAAGAGCCAATGACTTCAGGCTAGAGGAATCTAGAAAGATTTGTGAATGGGGTGAGATTCAAATCTTGCTTTGTAAGATAAGTGGGATTTCATTAGGAAAAGAGAAGGAAAGGAAGAATGAAGGCACCAAGAAAGCACAGACGTGATGGGTGAGGGCAGAGGCAGAATTTGCTGGAATAGTGAGTGGCTCTTGGAGAGTGGTAAGATACAGGACTTCCCAGGGCCAGTTTGGGAATGGCCTCCAATGGAAGGCTATGGAATGTAAGCCTTATCCTGTCTATAATGGGTAGCCCCTGGGTTTTCCAAGCAGGGGGTTAGAAAGTTGAGCTTGTGCAGGACAGACTGGGGGCGTGGTCACAGGCATTACTGACAGCTTAGAGATTGCCAGATACTTGGGAGGCAAAGAGGAATCGCAGCGGTCCCTGTCTGGGACCGTTCACAGAATAGTAAGAGAGACGCATGTGAACACGGTATTAGCAGGGACTATAGAAGGAACCAGAAGGAGGAGCTATTAAGGGACCATTGTCGTCCAGGTGGGAGGGAATTCTGACTTGAACAAAACTGGGGAAACAGGAATAGGAAAGGAGGGGCCGCTCACAGGTGTGACTCAAAGTCAGGACTACTATTTCAGCAAATCAGGAGGCAGGGGTCAAGGCTGAAGAGTGGTTGGGAGGTCACTTGGCTAGAGCTGAACCAAGGTGGTTGCTTGAGGTTTCCAGAGAACATCCGTGTGAAGAGCAGAGTCAGGCTGGGGGAGCCCCCAGGGCAGAGGCCAGAGGAACAGGGAAGGAGACCAAGGTGATTGAAGGAAGTGACAACCACAGGAGAGGGAGCTTGGGGGAGGGGAGTGTGCTCACTGACTCCCATTCCTCCTCTGCCCTGGGGCGCTCCCCTGTCTCTCCTGGACCCCTTCCAAGCTGGAGGCTGGGCTAGGTCTGGAGGGGAGACAAGTGCCCCTTCTCACCAGCGTCTCTGCCACATTAAAGAGAACATGGGCCGGATGCAGAGAAGGTCACTGCTGTCTGCCCTGAGCAGCCCTGCGTTTGCCTTGTCTTCACTCTGTCTAAGGTTTGCTTTTATATCTTGTTCCTTTCAGTACTCAGTTCAACACCACTTCCTCAGAGAAGCTGTTTCTTTGCATGCCTACCTGCTACCCCCTCTGAACCCTACATCCCACCTGGCTTCCCACTCACTGCCCATCCCCCTCTTCCTCACTCGGAGCAGCCAGAGGACCCGGGTTTTCAATTCTGATCTCTCCTTACTGCCAAGATTTCTGTGAACCTCAGCTTTTTTATCCCCCAAAATGGAGATAAGCATATTTACAAGGATAAAGTGAGAAAAATCTTGTGCAAATGCCTAACATATTATCTGGACCATAATAAGTGCTCACCAAGTATTAGGGACCTTTCTTGCTTTTTTTCCCTGTTAGACTCTCAGTAGCTAGGCAGGGAGCATACAAAAGGCACTTGAAACGTTTTGGATTCATCCTCCCTCCTGTCTCTATTAGAAATCAAACATTTTAAGGACAGGTCCTCTCTGGGTCTGGCATGTACACTCTTGTGCATGGTGTCTACTAATTAAATATTTGTCGAATAAATGAGAAAAGTGGTAAGGAAGGAAAGCAAAATCACTCCGAAGCAAGAGCTGATTGTGGTTTCACACTGTGTGTCTAGGGAGGAATTGAATCTGACGACCCTCCACCTCTTCCAGACTGGGATCTGGGCCCAGACTCCCCCCCCCCACTATCTCCAAACTGGGTCTCCGCTTTTATATTTTAATGAAATGTCACAATGACCTCAGGAACACAGGAGGAAGTCATTAATCAGGGACACATATGCCACTCCTTTGGAACCTGTCAAACAGGTGCCTGAAAAATTATCTGTGTATTTTCCACAGTGACAAAAACAACACATTCTAATCTCCTACGGAGTATTAAATCCCACCAGCCAAACAAATGCCTCCTGACAGGTGATTGCTAGGTATTTCCCTGATGGCCCCTGGTACAGAAATCTCCCCTCAGATCCGTCTCTAAAGGAGATGAGAAGAAAGGTTGAGTTAGCCAACCGGCTCCCTCCCCACACCAAGCTGTGCCGCATCTTCGCACACCACACATAATACACGTAGCATTCAATTGACCTTTTGCTTATCTATAAACACAGAGTGAGCTGCGCGGACCCCGATCCACCAAGGAGCCATTTCGGGAGAATTTATATCCTTTTTACTATCCATAAAAATAAATTGCTCTCCACAAAGAAGATACAAAAACCCCACTCTCTTCCCCTAATAAGATTATTATGAAAGGGATGTTTTTCTCAGAGCAATCACAACTAGGTGGCACACTCATTTTTTTTTTTTTTTTTATCAAGCTTGGTTACCGCAGTCAGATTGTCTGGGGCTCCAGAGAGAGGGCATGCTGTAGGCTGGCCTTACCTGCTGAGGTTATTTTTGCTGAGGTTGTGATGGGGTCAAATGTTTCTGACGTAGGTGAACTTTTCTTATCCTTGCCCACCCCCTTCCCCCAAATTGTCCTCTTTATAGGGCAAAAGCTGAGGGCAAATGTGGAAGCGGCTTTAGAACAGGGAGAGTGTGTGCTTGGGAATAAATGTGCAAACACACACACGCCGCAAGTGCATGCATACACACGTCTTGTGCGCGCGCACCCCCCCCCCCCCACACACACCAGGTAGTGTTCCATGCACTGCTGGTCCACAAAAGTGGGAAAGAAGTTCTGCCATCGGGAGAAGAAAAAAATATCTTCTCCAGCTTCAGTAATTCTCAATAGCCTTTACTTTACTGTCTGTGACACCCCGCTCAGCTGACCGTTGGTCACAGTGGCTTTGCTAAATGTTCTGCCATGCCCCTTTGAAGCCCCTTCGAAGAATGAAATGAACTACGGTGTAGTTTGTGTCTACTTTGTGCCAGGAAAGAAGACTGATTGCTTTACAGAAAACCCCGTCCTTAACCTTCACGATGGGTTGCTGTCTGCTTTTGAAAAATGAGTTAACAGGTTTGGACAAGAGCAGAACAGAGCTAGGGTCCCACCGCGGATGAAGAACAGTGGGAGAGTCGCCTTCTCCAGGCTTAGTGGGGACCAAACTCCCTGGTAAGGGGCAACGTGAAGGGGAAGACCAGCAGGGCCAGGACAGAGGTCTAGGTCCCTAAGACAAGTGAAGAACAGAGACTTGCGTGAAGTGGGGCAGTCTTGTCAGACAGTAATTTCTGTGTGGTGGAGGCTCTAGGAGAAACAAAAAACAAAAAACAAAACAAACAAACAAAAAGAAACAAAAATATCTTTCTAGTGGATAGGCTGTTGTGACCAGAACCCTAGAATGCTAAGAAAAGACAAGGAACAAAATTCAATCTAAAAATGGGTCTTTAAAAAATTACTTGTGTTATTTTGGTTTGTTTATTTTTGACTACGTATATATGTATATATATGTACACATATTTGACTACTATATATATATATATATACACTTACATATATGTGAAATGTATATTAGAAAAACGCTTCTAAGCAAAGAGAAGCATATAAAACTGACTCCAGATCTTACTGTGTGTAGGTTAACAATCTATATTTTAAGGTATACCCTTATTTTTTGAATTAAATAGCTGGTTTTTGACTATACAAAATGTGTTTTTAATCTATTTAAGGTTTTTAAAAAAAATTAGAGTCAATTTTGGTAAATTATAATTTACTAAAGTATTACTGGCGTAAAATTGTTTAGAATATCTCACATGGTATTTTAAAAATATCCCTTATAAAAAATATCTCTTATGCCTGTAGTTATGTCCCTGTTTTCTTCCTGATTTTGTGTGTGTGCGTGCACGCATGCACACATGCCCTTAGGTTTTGTTATTCTTAATCAACTGTTATCCAAGGAGCCCTGGTTCCTTATTTAGAGACCACAGTTGAAGAACAAGGGTTCTCTTTGCTACTGGGTTGGTCATGGTTTTCTAGGCCCTTCCAGTGAACCGAGCTAGGAAATGTTTTTAAGATTTAAGATACGTCATGGATTCATACTGATGCTGCCAACTCAAATTCAGGACCACAAATGCTTTTCTTAACCTCATCAATATGCGAGTGTGCAAACATACTGAAAATTCCATTTATCAAGGAAACCGACATAATTTCTCATCTGTTTTCTCCAAAGAGGCACTCACAACAGTCTCAAAATTACAATATAAACACTACCATCAATAATATTTTTGGAAAACATATTAAGACTTTTTTTTATCAGTTCTTATTTTGTTGGGTACGAATAGTCAAATAATGAAATTAATCTATTTTGTTGGGCATGAATAGTCAAATAATGAAATTAATCTCTGGGTGATTATATCTCCAAATTGATACACAATTTTGTTTACATTATTTATGATTTTACAAAATATGAAATGATTCCAAAGTCAAGTCTGCAAAGCAAAGTATATTCAGAGAAGTCTAGTTTTTTTTCTTCCTGTTCCCTTTCCCTATTTCTCTACCTCCCCAAAGGTAGTAACTTGCTAATTTTTTATCCTTTTATTATTGTATACTTAATGTTAAAATATGTTTTTGTTAATACAAAAAATATGTGTATATGTATTTTGAGTTTGCTGTAAAAAATATAATTTATCAACTATGTTAGTATAAGAAAATATGTGTGTGCACGTATCTTTTCATCACCTTTTTTAGAAAAATAATTTCATACTATAATATTTTTGCTCACCTTGTTTCTCCATTGAGCAATATATTGCAGACATTATTTCCCACAAGGGTATAGAGATAGAGTCCATTCCTTTTTACAACGGCATAGAACTTTATCTGTGACTGTGTCACGGCTTATTGCCCCCTATTTAGGGACATTTGAGAAGTTCTCAGTCTTTCATTATTACAAATATGCTGCAATGGATACCCGTGTATGTATTTCTTTCCATATTCTAGGCGGTGGATTTTTGGGGTCTATTCCCACAATGGGGATGGCTAGGTCAAAGTGTTCACATCTACACAATTTCGCTAACAGCACTTGGCCAGACATGCCAAATTCCCAGGAATAGGGGTTGTATTGCTTTGCGTTACTGTCAGCAACATGTGAGTCCCTGTCTCCTCACAGACATGGCACAAAAAATATGTTGCCAGACTTCTAAACTTTGGATGATTCCACCGATCAGGTGGGAAATGGTATCTCATAGTTTTAATTTGTATTTCTCTTATTGTGATTGATACTGAACATCTCTCCATATAATTCAGGGCTTGATCATATATCTGTATTTTTCTGTGAAACTTCCCTTCATAGTCCCTCCCCATTTTCCTTTGTAGTCAAAATTTTTCATTGGTACAACCTCAACTGCCCGGGTTACATGTAGACTCATAGACAGAGATGGGCAGAAGAGAAAGACTGAGTGAAACAGAAGAATCATTATTAACATGAATATTAAGATAGGGCAGCTTGAGATATGACCAGAAAGAACTCTTGTTTGACTCTGACATAGGTTTCTAACTCTTCATCTGAATACATAAGTCCATGAAGATCTGGTCTCTGCTACCCCTCCAACCTTATTTCTCTTTATAAACTGTATTGTCTTACATTCTAAAGTCATTTATGGAGTGGCTGTTAAAAATACGGGCACCATTGGTAACTCTCTGGGGTGATAGGTATATTCTAGATCTTGAATGAGTGGTGGGTATCAGGGGTGTTTATATTTTCCAAAACTCGTTGAATGAAATATGTCCCTGTTATTGCATGTAAATTCTATTGGATACCTAGTAATATCCAGGCAGTATCCTACTGTGCCAGAATTTCTGGGTAGATACACTGGGAACCTGCACTTCTAGCAAGTTCCACCAGAGATGCTTTTTCATAATAAAGTTTGAGAACATTTAACTGCTTATATTTCCTTAAAATATCATGATGTTTGGGTTCCTATGCCTGCTTCTTCTTTTTGCTGGGTTGCCCCCAAGTACATGAGGAATGTCCATGCATCCTCAAGACAGAGTTAGCTATCATGTGATCTGCTTTCTCCTCTTCTTGGGTTAATGTGGGACCTAACCTCCTTTGATCTCTACTGTGTGTACGAAATTATGATACTTTCATAGTTATCTCATAATTTTATTATGTATATATGTATATATACATACACATACACAATGGACTGAATGTTTCTGTCCCTCCCAAATTCCCATTTTGAAATCATTACCCCCTATGTGTTGGTATTTGGAGGTGGGTCTTTGGGAGGAAATAAGGTCATAGGGTACAGTCCTCATGAAATGGGTTAATGCCCTTATCAAAGGGACCTCAGAGAGCTCTCTCCCTCTCCTGCCGCCATATGAAGATACAACAAGATGTCCGTCTGCAAACGCAAAGAGGACCTTGACCACTCTAGCACCCTGATCTTGGACTTCCGGCCTTCAGAACTGTGACAAATACATTTCTCTTGTTTGTAAGCCACCTGGTCTATGGTAACTTGTTATAACAGCCTCACTTAAGACTACATTGATATATTTATCTATGACCGTGGTTAAGGAACTGTGGAAGAAGAAACTGGGGGTAAAGGTTAAGAGTTTATTTTTGAAGGTCAGAAAATATCAGACTGAAAGTTGGTTTTTAATTCATTAGCTATCATTTACAGAGTGCTTGTTTTATACTAGGAAGTGTGCTAAACACAATGTAACTTTCCTTGCACTGCTTTCTGACGTAGTGAGTAGTATTTTATTTTAAAGTTGAAAATCTGAGATTTAGAGAGGTCAAGCCCCTGGCTCAAAGCCACTGAGCTTCAGGTCAAGCCTGGTCCCACTGACCTCAAAGCATGCATTCTTAAATACGATCTGAGTCCCTCTGAACTTGTTAAAGGACAGGGACGCTTTCCATCAGAGAAGTGAAGATGTTTTGGGATCTTTGAGGGGATACCTAGTAAGTAAAATCCCACTTTTATGTTCAGGTTCTATGCAAATTAGAAAAATAAAACAGAGAAGGCATACTGGAGATTTAAAAAATACCTTTCTTTCTAATTACGGCTTCATTTGGAGAATATAGCTTTGTATGAGAAGCAGGTGGCTGCTAATCAGCAATATTGGCTGGACTTGAATTGGCAGAGCGGGAGCAGGACAGGTGCCCCCTACAGAGGTGGAACAAGCCTCAGAGGCTCCCTGAAGAAGGAGCTCACTTTCCTAAGAAAGAAGATCTGGATGCAGCCATACAAGCCTGGGTATTCTTCCCAAAGGTACGCAATCATCAAGGTCATTCCACATGCCCAGGGAGAGGCAGTAAAAGGGGCAGAGAGAGCCTGAGATGTTAGCAACTCCCATTCCTCCTGGAATCCAGAGAAGCCAGAAAAAAATGGTCTCTCCTCTCCCAGGGGACACAATCAGAGGCATTACCGTGTCCTGAGCCAAGGAAAGGAAAGGTGTTGGAGACTTATGTCCACCAGATTTGGCAGCTTTGTGGGTGTTGGGGGCAACAAGAAGCACTCACAATTTGTGTGAGTGCAAATGTGGACTGCTAGGAGCAGCCAATAGCTAGGAGGAGAACCATATTCTGGAAAGGAAATGATGAGCTTCATTTTTGCAATTAGCCACAAACTTAGAAAGAAGTAATGTCTACTCCTTTATGATATCGAGTGTTTACAAAGGGATAAATGAAACTTCAGCAAGTTTGCATAATGTTTGCAGGTTTGCATTGCTTCCAGAATATATCAAAGTAATATAGCCCTTGGGCCAATACCAGTATTAAAATGTTAAACTTTAAAATTAATATTCATTGACGGCATGTATCACTTAATCTTTCCTTGGATGCTACACGTGGAAATCTTGTTGAAAGTGAAAGGGAGTCTCCCTTTACAACATTTTCCTTTGGTCCCTGGGTCTACAGTTACCTGTGTTAACATCCTCTCCTTCTGTCTTGAGTAGTCCGAATCCTCTTTGCTTTGCAGATTAATAAATGAAAAACATTTTCCTATGCACTCACACCATTTCTGATACCAAATGTGTGGGGTTTTTTTCCCGCCACACCAAACAATTCTCAAATGCTCTGTGACACCTGCTAGGTGTATTACAATTCAATTTAGTTCAACTCGGACACTATCTACCTGGGGGTTAATGCCAGACTCCCTAGGTTAAGGGCTCAGTCCCACAAAACTGCTTTCCCTTGAGATGCCAATTGCCAAGTCCCATGTGATTACCTGTGATTCTGACCAACTGGCTATAAATCAGGGCTCCCACAAAACCTCCTCCTGAATTTGGATAATTTGCTGTACTAGCTCACAAAACTCAGGGAAACATTTACCTCTTTTTTTACCACTTTATTATAAAGGATATTACAAAAGATACATATGAACATCTTGAGACACGAGGGTGAAGCCCAGAAGCATCCTGAGCACAGAAGCTTCTGTCCCTATGGAGTTGGGGTGCACCCTCCTCACAACACATGGATGTGTTCACCAATGCAGAAGCTCTCCGAACCCTGTAGTTTTGGGATATTTATGAAGGGCCTCATTACGTAGGCATGAATGATTCATAATTCAATATCCAGACCTTTTACCCTCCCTGGGGGATCGGGGTTGGGGCTGAAAGTTCTAAGTTTCTCATCGTGGGTTGGTCTTTCTGTTGACCTGTCCCCATCCATAATCCCACCAAGAGTTGCCTCATTTGATCACATGCTCCCATCACCTGGAAAATTCCAAGGGGCTTAGGAGTTCTGTGTCAGGAACTGGGGTCAAAGACTAATGTTAGAACAAAGATATTCCTACTACCCCTATCGCTCTGGAAATTACAAGGGTTTTAGAAGCTCTGTGCCAGGAACCAGGAACAGGGACCAAATATGTATTTCTTAACGTGTCACATTTAGTAGACCTAACATTCTCCGACCTAATTGCACTTAGATGGTATGTTTTCCTGATTTGAGTTATCCATTGCAAACATATTGGAGATGAAACTATTATGCAAATCAAGTTAACCAATTATAAGTGTTAAATACCAAAAACTTTAGGCCTTGATTCAGTAGCCTATTTAAACGTTAAACATGTATCTGAACGTTTTGACTTTGTTTTTATGCAATATTGATCCTTGAGCGTGCATTCAAGAAGGAGCACATCACAGGTATCCATCCATTCACTGGAAGGAGGTGAGAGAGCATATAGTGCGTATTGGCTTTGGCGTCAGGCCAAAGTTCAAGTCCTGAATCTGGTGGTAACCATCTGCATGATCTTAAACAAGGGTCTTTTTAAAAAAAACAAGAGAGCTGTGCCATGCTGGTAAAATAATGCATGCAAAAATATTATTATTGATTCTAGCCCCTAATAATGTAAATGGTAATAGTATTCTATTAAAGAAGGTTCTTTTTAAGATGATTTTTTCTTTAGTTTCTTCAAAGTATAAAAGTAGCTGTGGTGTAAACACACACCGGTAGGATACGTGAGGTCAGGTAGGCGCATATGTGAGTTCATTTGTTCTGGAACATTCACCTCGATTTAACGTGCTTTAAGCACTAGGTATCACACTGAAAGATGTGTAGGTTGGACCAGCTATTTTGGAGATTTAGACTTCCCCGAAGTTGCCCTTTTTTTTATTCAAGGACCAGATTTTCATCCTGTCACACTTCAGAGATTTAACGTAACGTCAATTCTACCTGTAAGACTCCTTTCCGGACTGCTGCATTTCCGCTTATAGCTCCTCCCTTGTCTGTTTCCACTAATCCAACTATTTGGTGTTCCAATGTCCTGGTTTTTTAACCAGTTTCCTGCTATCCTGGCACCTGACAGGATCTGAATCATTCATTGCTGTTTCCCTAGTGTCTGGCAGAGAGCCTGACACTTAACAGCAACCCCCCCAAATACTTTTTAAATGAATAAATGATATGTAGTTTCAGTTTCTCTTTTTGAAAATAGTAATATTTTTTAAATAATTCCTGGGAGAACAGTAATAATACCCCCCAAAATAATTTATAAAGCATTTTACTTAATAAAAGTAATAATTTGGGGTGTCTGGGTGGCTCAGTCAGTTAAGCGTCTCCCTTCGGCTCAGGTCATGATCCCAGGATTCTGGGATCGAGCCCCACATCGGGCTCCCTGCTCAGTGGGGAGCCTGCTTCTCCTTCTCCCTCTCCCTCTGCTGCTCCCCCTGCTTGTGCTCTCTCTCCCTCTGTCAAATAAGTAAATAAAATCTTTTTTAAAAAAGTAATAATTAAATTTGGAATCAATAATCTAATTGATAATATAGTCTTTGTAAAATACATTTTACAGGGCGCATTATCTTATGTATCATCTCTTTTCTATTCAAATTAATGGTTTACATAGTGCTGTGTTTTAAAATTTCTCATTTTATAAGTGACCAAGACATACACTAAGCTTCACAAGAGTGAAATTCCTCTTCTCTCGACCAACATGTATACAATAAACTCTGATGTAAAGTAGCCACTAAGAGACTATTAAGTGTCTCATATTCACCCCTTAGACCCAGTGAAGGGAGAGATTCAAGAAAAAAAATCAAGGATTATTCCAGATCATCAAAGTGATAGCGTTGTATTTGGTAAGACATGGTCTGTTCTCGCAGACAGCACTTTCCAGAAGGTAACAGAAATATGCAAACAGAGGCATGCTGTGTCATAGGTGTGGGGTTGGAAGCTCAGTCAACTCACCAAGAGAAGTCAGGGACATCTTAGTAGTGCGTGTGGATAGATAACCTGGTGCCGTGAACCCGGTTCACCAGGCATCATGAACACAGTGGACTATTCTGAGACTGTCCAGGCCTGCAGGGGTGGAATGGCTGAGCAAGGAACAGGAAAAGCACCTACAATGGGAGATAGGACCAAACCCTGTTGTATCCAACTAAGGGACTAGAGAAGGATGAGTGCATTCAGATTCGAGGGGAAGGTCATAATTTCAGTTTGGGATTTCTCAAAAGTGAGATGCCTTGGCACCAGGAGATATGCCATTGGTGGGGAAAGCCTTCGGTTCCTGAGAGGGGTGAGCTTCCTAGCAGTGCTCTAGCAGAAAGAGTGAGGACTTTCCAGAAGCCTCACCAGGGTGGGTAAGGGAGCATCCACAGAACCACAAGTGTGAACAGTGGGGGTGCCCAATCCACCAGGTGAGTCAAGTCTGAAAAATCCATGGGAGCCATCTTGAAGTATCTTGGTTATTAGACTTGAGAGTTAACAGCCCAAACTGATAACCTTGAATAACCCTGAGGTTATTCAATAAATTTTTTAAATATTACTTGATTTATCTTGTAGACTGTATAATAGTGGACAACATGTTTAGTGCTTTCTAAGCCAACGTCAACTAAAGATAAAGGACTGTGTGTATGTGTGTGTGTGTGTGTGTGTGTGTGAGAGAGAGAGGTGTTCATAAGACTCCCTGACCCCCGCAGATAAAAAGGGGAGAAGGACACCATCTTCAAAAGCAAGAAGCCATATTTACTTAACTCCTGCAAAGAGCAAGAGCTCTACCAAAGCTAGAAGAAAAAAAAAGAATGTATGCCCTACCAAGAACCTGACATACAGTAAAAATAAGAAGGGGACATAATAAATGGAAAAAGATTATAAAAAAAGAATACCGCCGTTTTTTCCCAAAACTCCAATCAATTAGGAGCATAGTTCCCTAACTTTTTTCCAAATAAGAATGCCCTCTGTGTCATCAGATTGGCAGCATATTTGTTCCTCAGTTATTAGGTTTTTTTTCTTTTTTCTGTTAATTAATCAGTGTGAGGCTTCTATAAGCCACGTGTGATGCTTTAATCTAGCCTCTCCGTGTGTCTCTGGGGTTCTTCTCACATTCCATACTGAGACTTAAATGAGGACACCATATGCCCCCCAGCCAGCCGTACTTCTCAGCAAGCCCGCCACGTGACGCCGCTCCCCAGCGTGGGCCACATGCCCTCCCAGCGTGTCATGCGAGTGACCTGGGTACCACGTGGAGGACTCGCTGACCACGGCTGGCGTGCTGTCGTGTGTTTTATTAAAGTCGTATTTTATGAAGCATGTGGACGCAGTATTACAGAAAGAAAAGCAACCGATTCCCTCGCATTTTGTGGTGCTTTGCATAGCGTGCTGAGGAAATTAATTGCCCCTTCTAAAGCTGCGAGACACCCCGTGAAGTGAGCCTCCAGGACGTGCAGGCTCTGCCGGAGGCCCCCAGCCACGCACTCCACATCTGGTTCCTTTTAAAGTGGTTTGTGCCTGTGAGTGTAGGATGAGTGAGCAGGGACCATGCTTTCCTGAAATATTAGAGCGCCAAGGTGCCTCTCTGTTGACTAGTTATCAACAGGTCTTTAGTACAAGAGGGGCAACCAGGAAATTGAGTTAATATTTATTACTCGTTCCCATAACTCGAATGACCTTTAGCACAAATATGGATTCCAACTACAAAGCTAAGTCCCTGGAGAATCAAAATTCAGCATTGAATTGGTATGAGCATGACTATGATTTGTGTATTTATACATGGGTTATATATATATATACACACATATATATACATATATATATATGTCAGAGCTAAAATTCAAGTGGCAATTGGTGTACACAGTAGGAAAGAATAACTTGCAAATTCACACATGTGGTTTTGATTAAAATTTCTATTTCAAAACATAATTGTTTCCTTAAATAATGGTCACAATGACTTAATGTGCTTATTAACGGCTATAACTTTTTTGGGTCCATATGCTTTTTCTGTAAATATGTTTGAAAATATGAAATCTTCATTATTAAGCAGTCAAGATTTTGGAGAGCTAAGACTGCCAATCAATGCATGAGAACTTCTTTACAATAAATTTTTATATTGGACCTATAAGTCAAACCAAATAGGAATATGTTTTTTTAATACAGAGAAATATTAGCATTAAAACATTTATGTCATAATTAATTTATTTAGACAGGTTTCATATAACCAGAAAAGTAAATTTCTAATATCTATGAAGGGAAACAGTATTTTATAAATTGCATAAGGTAGTACAACCTTTATGTTTATGCCAGATGATTTGGCAATATGTTTCAAATACTTGAACTCTGTGAATACTCTTAGCAATTCTATTTCTAGAAATTTAGCTTAAAAAATAATATAGTGGGAGCAAAGTTTCAGATACGTGAGAATTAATGACAGCTTAATCTATTACACTAAAAATTTGAATACAACATAAATGTATCTCAATATGAATTTGCTAAAAAGTATATGTATATTCCATATATATTCTCTCTCTCTATATATATATACATGATTATATTGCATACATATTAGTGTCTATATTTATAGTGTTTTTAAAATAATTCTGGATTCTCTAATTTATTTATTTATTTTAAAGATTTTATTTATTTATTTGAGAGATGCAGAGACAGAGAGCATAAGCAGGGAGAGGGGCAAAGGGAGAGGGAGAAGCAAACTCCGCACTGAGCAGGGAGCCTGATAACAGGGCTCCAACCCAGGACCCTGAGATCATGACCTGAGCTGAAGGCAGACGCTTAACCAACTGAGCCACTCAGACCCCCTTCTCTAATTTAAAAATGCACTTGTGATACATTTTTAGTTGGAAAAATAAGCTTTCCATTATAAAAAATTCTCTAATGTAAAATTGTTTTAGCTAACTATTTTAGACAGTGGGTAATCGGTGGGATCTTATTTAACCAGTCATTCAAGAAATACTTGAGCTTCTACTTGTGCATTGTCAAAGGAAGACTCAGACAGAAGCATGGTTGAAGGAAATCAAATGTAAGGGAGTCATACTCCAGAAGGAATGGCTCACCAAATAAAAACCGCAAGCAGAAATTAAAAGAAAAAAAAAAAAACACACCATGGTTTCCAAGTTATATTTATCTGTGCCAGGTAAAAAAAACAAACAGAAAAACACACCAGTAAAACAAACAAACAAAAAACCCCAGTTTTCTCACACACTTTTTTTTTAAAAGATTTTATTTATTTATTTAAGAGAGAGAGAGAGAGCACGAGCGGGGGTTGGGGGGCAGAGGGATGGGGGAGAAGCAGACTTCCCCCGAGCAGGGAGCCTGGGATGCAGGGCTGGATCCCAGGAGCCTGGGATCATGACCTGAGCCAAAGGCAGACGCTTAACAACTGAGCAACCCAGGCGCCCCTTCTCACACAAATTATCTTATTCAAAAGTGTCAATACATATCTTCAGATATCAGCAGAGCAATCATGAGGAACAAAACTGCTTTTGTAAAGGAGTTCACATTTACAGGAAATAATGAAGGTTTTATTATTTAGGATCCAGACCAAGTCAGGGTGATTCTGCTATCTTTGGTTTATCTCAGGTACAAAATATAATTTTTGTCTACCTGTGGTTTATGAATTTCTTAGTCATATTAGAAGTGGTAAAGCATCACTTTTTCCCCCCCTACAATTTCTTCTTATAATTTCCTCTGATATTGGAACCAGGGAAGAGCATCATTTTTTTTTTAATGGATTTGGCCACAAAACTTGCTTAGAAATTTTCTGATCTTGCATCATTTTATTTGACACTGTGGTTTTTAAATAGTTGTTAAAATATAGGTGTAACCAGAGATGGTTATGTGCTTTTTTTATATTGTTAACAAACTAGGGACATATGATCTTATACTTAAAAGTTAATTCCTGCCTGAGAGTTTAAAAAGACCTTAGATGTATAATTTACTTTTATGTGTCAGAAGTATTTTACTGTCTGTAATAGCTTTATTGAGATTAGGGACGAAGGAACATCTCATTGACCCCTGCAGGCTGCATCTGCATACCCCTGGGCTCAGGGATGTCCTTTTTCTCTGGGAGGTTCATGTTTGCTAATTTTCCTGGACTGCTAGGGTACGGCACCACCGGTAAAGAGATTTTTTAAGCATGGGATTGTAGTAGTCGATTTTTCCTGGAAGTACTTCGTAGATATAACTTCTATATGTGAAGTGTATTCCTATTCCTTAATAGAATGCATGCCTGAAATTTGGGGCTAGCATATATTTACAAATTATATGTATCCAATTATATTCTGATAGGAAAGAGGATAAATTATTACGGGTTGGACTGTATTTCAGTGGGACCTCCAAGAATCGCTGTAAAAGGAAGCCTCAGATTCAGAAATATTAAGAAAGCTTATTTTCAGTGTCTGAAAGTAAGACTTTGGAAAAGGCCAGAATCTTCCATCGCCAAATAAAAATACAAGTATTTAGAGGTAAAAATTTTCATTCCTAAGGTTATTTTATCTATATTAGTTTGTTCACAGTCAAAAAAAGAGCAACTGATTTATATGATGACTGAGTTTGGGTGAATGGGACATAATCAAGGGTGTATTATTCGGGATAATGTAATGGTAACTGTGTTATTTTTAGTTTATTTCAGTGTTCTCAGAAGGCAAAGTGGTTTTGTTTTTTTGTTTTTGTTTTTTCCTGATTGTAGTATGTGAAGCATTTAGTGTTACTGGAACCAGGTCAGGGCATCTTTTTTTTTTTTTTTTTCTAAAATACAAAATGATTGCCCTGAATCCCTTAGAGCAAAATATTATATGTATCTTAGATATGGTGTGTAGACTTTAAACATACAATCACGTACACTGCTCTCCATTTGCTCAGCGGGGAACATTTTTCCATCTCAGTACTGACTGTAATCTCCTAAAAAACACTCCACTGAGAAGCAGAAAGGTGCCTTTCAAATCTCCTAGGATTTACTCAGAGTGAACTGGTCAACCCAGGTACATTGCTTGAACAATAGGTTCATTTCCTGCTCCTTTGTGAGAAAACTTGCCTGAAGAACGGTCCTTCCATTTTATTTTTGTTTCCTGTGTTGAGATGAACCAGTAAATAAAATCTTGTCGCAGTGGGCATGTGTGTGAATGGAGAGTTGGGTTTCCACATTGTGGGGAAGCCTCTGATGCAGCCCTGCCTGTGGCTCGTCGCTCAGGTCACAGGTCTTGGCTTGCCCTGGTCAGTTACACAGGAGGTGAGGAAATCTCTGGTTCATGTCGATGAATCTCCAGCACAGCAAAATTAGACAATTTATTATATCAAAATATATAGTATCTTTTTAAATTTTAGTCATTTTTGAATTTGGAAAGAAATGTAAACCTTTCACCTGAATATTTGCCTTGTATACACATCACAATTGTTTTTCTTTTTTAAAGATCTTATTTATTTATTTGAGAGAGAGAGAGAGAGAGAGAGTACGAGTGGGGCCAGGGGAGGCAGAGGGAGAAGGACAAGCAGACTTCCAACTGAGCTCAGAACCCGACAGGAAGCTCTGTCACAGGACCCTGAGATCGTGACCTGAGCTGAAACCAAGAGTTGGATGCTTAATGGGCTGATACACCCAGGCACCCCCACCATTGTTTTTCTTAATGAAACAATGTCCATTTTGAAAAAAAATTCTAGATATTTCTTCATTTGCCTTTTTAATTTTGCTCCCCAAGGGAAAATTATTGAATAATTTTCTTGAAAATAAAGAAACCTGGAGAGGAATTTTAAGGTGTCTCTGTCATTTTATCTTAGTTCCTTATTTAAGTGGATAGGAAAGATGATGTATACTGGGGATCAGTCTTTGGTCAATCTCCTTTCTGACTGCATGAAGCTCCAGAATTAAGAGCACAACTCATCATGACTAGAGTCCATTTATCAAGAACCTTCCGTAGGGGCAATTGCATGCCCCTCCTTGAATTTGTTAATCCCTTTACTAGGTGTGTTCTGTTCCTTCTCAGGCATCTGAATGCCGGTATCAAAGCTGACATAAGGCTTTCTCTCCCAAGAGACCATTTTGACTTCTCTTCCCAAGCCTGGCTTCCCCTTTTAAAACTCATCTGAGCTTCCACTACACACTTAGAATTGTGTACTGTGCAAGGCACAGGGGAATACATAAAGAAATCAAATTGCTGTCTCTGACTTCATAAAGCACATGGCCCAAGAACCCAGAAAACCTGAAATTCTCCATCAAGTGTTATAGACAGGAAGTGGGAGACTCAATTTACACAAGGCAGCTCAGATATTTAAGAAGAAATCCATTCTGTTCATTTCTGCATCTGAGCCGAGAGGCTGATGCTGATTTTGTGGAGCCCACTTGAAGAAAAAGAATGTAAGATGATAAGCACAAAATGAAACAGAAGGCCTTGGTGGGGCCCATGCTGGTGAGGCCCTGAGGGTTTCACCTCATTGGCTTCCTGGTAAATCTCCTCTTCCTGAGCTTGAGCTTACCCTGGAGCCCTCCGCATGTCTGTCATTGAGCAAGACAAGCTGATCTACCCCATTCTGGTTCATTCTGATTGATAGATTGATTCCTTAACAATTTTAAACATTATTAACACATCTACTGTCTAGTTCTGGTTTTGGTCACTTTTAAGAAATATTCAATTTCAAGATTCCTTCCGTTTTCCTGACTTTTTCCCTCAGAATCACCCAAGTTCTTGGATATCAGAAAAAAGACTTCTGGTCCTACTAGCCTCCAATTGAAGTGCTTTATTCCCTCTTCATTTTTAGCCTTCAACCTGTCCTTGCTCTGTCTGCTGGATGTGTAGCTGGGCATCATGTAGGTGACTTTTATCAGTGACCGCCATACTTGTTACTGTCTCTGGTTGCAAAATCCCTACATTCTGGTCTCTCCAGCCAATGCTAGCCCTCTCCCAGTCCATGAGTCTGCTTAGTTTTCTGTGTTTTCTTTTCTTGGGGTCTCAGTAGCTCCAAGAGACTTTTTTTTTTTTTTTGTATTACAGAGAAACAAGCAGTCCCCTATGTTGCTGCCTCAGGCCCACCAGGCGAAGAAACTCCATTAGCCGTTGCCATGTTGCCACTGGGAACCATATTGGAGGTGGAACCATGCCTTCTCAGGAAGTCTCTCTGTCTTCACTGGCAGCACATACCCAAAGAAATCAGGCCCTTGTTTGCTGTGCTTGAATTCTAAGGAGGACGTCAGCACACTCAGTTTGGAACCATGGCCCTCTTCCTTCTCTCCTGAATCTTGAGTTTTTCCTTGAGCGTCAGGGTTTTTCCCAATATGGCAGGATTTTAATATCTCATTCCTCAAATTTTTAAATTTATTAATATAATAACGTTAATAAAATGATTAATAATATATACTATAATTATGTGATAATATATATTATAATATATAATAAATATATTAATATAATATTATATAGATACATACACGTTTGTATACATATATACACACACATAAAAACTTTTTGTTCCAGTTTTCTAGCTTCATTCCTAATATTAAAAAAGTCTCAGAAGTACTAAAAAAACCCATTTCTCCCTCAACAAAACTAAGTGTTTGCAAGTGGTAAGTGTCAATATTAGATTATTTTCTATGTCTGGGGCCAATTTATTATCTTGACATCAAAGAAGTGGGAAAGAGGGGTACCTGGGTGGCTCAGTCAGTTAAGTATCTGCCTTAGGCTCAGGTCATGATTCCAGGGTCCTGAGATGTAGCCCCGCGTGGGTATCCCTGCTCAGCGGGGAGTCTGCTTCTCCATCTCTCTCTGCCTCTCCCCGCTGGCTTGTGTTCTCTCTCTCTCTCTCTCTCTCTCTCTCAGATAAATAAATAAAATCTTTAAAAAAAAAAGTGGGAAAGATCCCTGGCTATTAAACAGGAGAGGAGAAATGGGTCCATTTGTAAACCATAAATAAACGCATTTGGAAGAGACTCACTGAGGTGGAGAGGTCAGGGTCAACAGGAGTAAGGAACGGTTACAGACACGGGTGAGTAAAACCGTAGGGGCCTCAGTGAGGAGGGTGAATTTCACTCCTGGGACCAAGGGGACAAATTAGGTACACCAGCCATCAAGAGTCCAGACATCTAGATCCTAATCCGCATGTGCTAATTTCCTGTAAGTGGCAAAACCCACTAAATTCTTTTATTTTTTCTGGCTTTTTTTTTTTTAATTTTGTTATGTTATGTTAATCACCATACATTACATCATTAGTTTTTGATGTAGTGTTCCATGATTCATTGTTTGTGCATAACACCCAGTGCTCCACGCAGAACGTGCCCTCTTTAATACCCATCACCGGGCTAACCCATCCCCCCACCTCCCTCCCCTCTAGAACCCTCAGTTTGTTTCTCAGAGTCCATAGTCTCTCCTGGTTCGTCTCCCCCTCCGATTTTCCCCCTTTCATTTCTCCCTTCCTACTATCTTCTCCTTCTTTTTTTTTTTTTAACATATAATGTATTATTTGTTTCAGAGGTACCCACTAAATTCTAAATGATCTTGAAAATGCTGGCCATCGGCTGTGACTGTGGCAGCAACCTGGCTGAAGATTCCCTGAACCTTCTGCCCTTGGGGAAGAAATAACATTGGGTGGTTAGCAGTCGCGAAAGCAGTTGCTGGACCAGATGAAGGAATCCTCAGAGTTACTGCTCTAATTCCACACTGTGGGTTCAAACCATTGTTCTCTCCCCCACCCCCTTCCAGCTATTTGCTGAGGAATTTTCAAGTAAGAAAACAATTAATTTAGACCCCAAAGCTAATTGGAATCAATAGTTAATGTTTCTTCCCAACTATCGAAATTAATTACAAAATGATGTATGTTCACTTGGATGCCAGACTATAGATTTCTATCAGAAATTTCCCTCCAGGGGCACCTTTTCAACAAGAAGTCAGCTGCGTGTAGTTCATCATGTCATCCCCCGTCCACCCACCCTCTTCAGTTTCTCCCCTTGAAATTTTGTGTCCAGAGCACTATTAGTATTGAAGCCATGGATTAGCTGTACTTGAGATAAAAAAAATGTGCCTCCAGACACATTCAAGCAAACAAAGGAGTATTGATAAAGGTGAAGACAAGGAGCTCAAAGTGGCGACCCTCTGCAAGGTCCTGCAGGTCCAAGCTGACTCCTTCACCTGCCACACTGGCTGGAGACCCACTCTCCAACCAGCACAAGGCAAACTCATCTTAAAAGGTGGACTGCAGTCCAGCCAGTGGCCTTGGTTCTGACTTCACAGGGAGGAATCTGGGTTTTAAGAGGTAGATGGCCTCTGCTTGTCATCTGGCTGCCTTAAGACATGGTGTTCAAGAACGTTCAGGTGGAGAGCACAAACTACCTTTAGATAGTATCATTAGCAAGACAAATGGTACACACTGGGCGCCTGGGTGGCTCAGTTGGTTAAACGTCTGCCTTTGGCCCAGGGCATGATCCCAGGGTCCTGGATCAAAGCCCCACATCCGGCTCCCTGCTCAGTGGGGAGCCGACTTCTCCCTCTCCTCCCAGCTCACTATCTCTGTCACTATCTCTGTCTCTCTCTCAAATAAATAAATAAAATCTTTAAAAATTAAAGAAAAGACAAGTGGTACACACAGGATGCTCAATACACATGTATTTGATATGCCTTTTACTTGGTTTTCCAATACAGAAATCCTACAATACATTTGGTTGTCTGTAAGCCTCTTCTAATTCTAGCCCACTTGTCCTGCATGTCACCGAGCAGAGAAGAGATAAGAAAAAATATGTCATGGTGGCCTTTCCTTGTGGGAGAAAAGGAATTTGAAATTGAGATAAGGTCTTGTATATTTCGATACTGCTCAGAAGTTGGGAGGAAGCTATTGAACTGTGACATGTAAGGGGTTGAAGATGGTGGGGTGCATAAGAGAAGGTGCAGAGAATGGGCTCTGTTTGCCCCATGTGAATCATTCCTCACTGCCCTCCTTCAATGTCACAGGAACATCATCTGTCAGGTGCGTATTCTTTCAGCCAATGGAAGATATTGCACAGTTACATATGCCAGACCCCAGAAAAGAAAACATGAATCGGACACCATGCCTACCCTCAAGGAGCTCCTGGTGTAGGGAGGAGCAGAAACAAAAGCCCCCTCACATTTTCAGAAGAGAGAAGAACCCTACCAGGCTTGAATGTTGGACCAGAATGTTAGAACAGAGGCATAGCAGTTAGAGAGCAATGGTGCTGGCCATGGCTGGCCCAGTGAGAACAGCCAGAACATTCCAGTAGTTGCAGAAGGATGGGACACGCAGTGGGGTGGGTGGTGTCCCAGGAAAGCCAAGAATACAAGTGACACCAGTGGCCTGGGGGCCTCTTGGTGAACAGTAGGGTTGTTGAGCATAAGTGAAGGGCAGCCTGGGCTTTGGCTTCCATGAAATCTGTGTAGGAATCCTAGTTCTGCTCCTGACCACCTTCTTGACTTCTGTCCATCACTCAGCCGCTCTGGGCTTGTGTTTCTACTTAATTAGTGAGAATAATATCCCTTTTAAATGATTGGGGAAAATATTGTTTTAAGATTCCTTTAGTTGTGTGTTAAAGCAACCACATTTGAACTAGATTATGTAAGGATTTGTTGGGGGGGTGACTGTGAGGTATTGGAATTTTCCAGAAAGTGAGGAAAGGCAAGAGGCAGCTGGCTTCAGAGACTCTCTCTGCCAGTCTGTCTCTGCATCGTCTTTCAGACCCACTTTCTCCACTTGGGGGAGAGGGTGGTACAGCAGCCTCAGATCCTTCCCTCCCATACTCCAGCTTTGCCACCAGCAACAGTCTGAGATTTGCTCCTTCTGATCCCAAGTTCCAAATTTCAGAAAAATACTCTGATTCGAGCAAATGCCTCTCCTTGGCCCAAACAACAAGAACATCCCATTCAAATCACAAGGCTAGAGCAAAGGAAGAAACATTCCCCAGAAGAGTTTTTTGGGCAGACAGAACAATAGTGTTGATGGACAGTAATGGCTGATGTAAGATCATGGTCTAGGGTCTTGGATCTGAAACATCTTCTGGATTCTAGGCAAGTCACAGGTGCAATAAATTAAAAATGTTGAGTGACCGCTTTCTGCCGGAACATTTTACATATTATTTCACTTAATGCTCATATCAATCCTTAGACTAGGTAAGCAGTATTACTCACATTTTATGCATGAAGTAACTGGGAAACTCAGACGTGTTCTAATTTATAGTAATCACACATAGGGAGGGGGTTCATCTGGCACCAAATCTTAACTTCTTTCTGCCTTTCTGGGTTTCCAGAGGCCAAGGGCCCTTCCTGTGTGGTACAGCATCTTCCCCTCATTTGATTTTATTGAGGTAGTGTTTGCTTGTAAGCCCAGCACAATAGTAAAAGACACATGAGTCTAGGGCTCTACCCCTCCCTATTTTTCTGTGAAGAAGTCAGTCTTTCTTTTTTGGGGGGGGGTTTCATGCTAACAAGCATTGAGAAGATGTGATTTATTTTTCCGTTTTTTTCCCTTTCGTGCCCACCTTTGTCCTGCACCCAGCAGTTAGCATGGTCTGAAGCCTTGGTCCAGGTGGCTTCTTCCTTTTTTTTTTTTTTTTGTAAACTGTATTTTTTTTATTATGTTATGTTAATCCCCATATATTATATCATTAGTTTTTGATGTAGTGTTCCATGATTCATTGTTTGCATATAACACCCAGTGCTCCATGCAGAACGTGCCCTCTTTAATACCCATCACCAGGCTAACCCATCCCCCCACCCCCTCCCCTCTAGAACCCTCAGTTTGTTTTTCAGAGTCCATAGTCTCTCATGGTTCGTCTCCCCTTCTGATTTCCCCCCCTTCATTCTTCCCCTCCTGCTATCTTCTTCTTCTTCTTCTTCTTTTCCTAACATATAATGTATTATTTGCTTCAGAGGTACAGATCTGTGATTCAACAGTCTTGCACACTTCACAGTGCTCACCATAGCACATACCCTCCCCAATGTCTATCACCCAGTCACCCCATCCCTCCCACCCCCCACCACTCCAGCAACCCTCCGTTTGTTTCCTGAGATTAAGAATTCCTCATATCAGTGAGGTCATATGATACATGTCTTTCTCTGATTGACTTGTTTCGCTCAGCATAATACCCTCCAGTTCCATCCACGTCGTTGTAAATGGCAAGATTTCATTCTTTTTGATGGTTGCATAATATTCCATTATATATATATATATATATATATATATATATATATATATATATATATACCACACCTTCTTTATCCATTCATCTGTCAATGGACATCTTGGCTATTTCCACAGTTTGGCTATTGTGGACATTGTTGCTATAAACATCAGGGTGCACGTACCCCTTCGGATCCCTACATTTGTATCTTTGTGGTAAATACCCAGTAGTGCAATTGCTGGATCTTATGGTAGCTCTATTTTCAACTGTTTGAGGAACCTCCATACTGTTTTCCAGAGTGGTTGCACCAGCTTGCATTCCCACCAACAGTGTAGGAGTGTTCCCCTTTCTCCTCATCCCTGCCAACATCTGTCATTTCCTGACTTGTTAATTTTAGCCATTCTGACTGGTATGAGGTGATATCTCACTGAGGTTTTGATTTGGATTTCCCGGATGCCAAGTGATGTGGAGCACTTTTTCATGTGTCTGTTGGCCGTTCGGATGTCTTCTTTGGAAAAATGTCTGTTCATGTCTTCTGCCCATTTCTCAACTGGATCATTTGTTCTTTGGGTGTTGAGTTTAAGAAGTTCTTTATAGATTTTGGATACTAGCCCTTTATCGGATATGTCATTTGCAGATATCTTCTCCCATTCTCTCGGTTGTCTTTTGGTTTTGTGGACTGTTTCTTTGGCTGTGCAAAAGCTTTTTATCTTGATGAAATCCCAATAGTTCATTTTTGCCCTCGCTTCCCTTGCCTTTGGTGATGTCTCTAGGAAGAAGTTGCTGTGGCTGAGGTCGAAGAGGTTGCTGCCTGTGTTCTCCTTTAGGATGTTGATGGACTCCTGTCTCACATTTAAGTCTTTAAACCATTTTGAGTCTATTTTTGTGTGTGGTGTAAGGAAATGGTCCAGTTTCCTTCTTCTGCATGTGGCTGTCCAATTTTCCCAACACCATTTGTTGAAGAGACTGTCTTTTTTCCATTGGACATTCTTTCCTGCTTTGTCAAAGATGAGTTGACCATAGAGTTGAGGGTCCATTTCTGAGCTCTCTATTCTGTTCCATTGGCCTATGTGTCTGTTTCTGTGCCAGTACCATACTGTCTTGATGATGACAGCTTTGTAATAGAGCTGGAAGTCCGGAATTGTGATGCCGCCAGCTTTGCTTTTCTTTGTCAACATTCCTCTGGCTATTCGGGGTCTTTTCTGGTTCCATACAAATTTGAGGATTATTTGTTCCATTTCTTTGAAAAAGGTGGGTGGTATTTTGATGGGGATTGCATTGGATGTGTAGATTGCTCTAGGTAGCATTGACATCTTCACAATATTTGTTTTTCCAACCCATGAGCATGGAATGTTTTTCCATTCCTTTGTGTCTTCCTCAATTTCTTTCATGACTATTTTATAGTTTTCTGAGTACAGATCCTTTGCCTCTTTGGTTAGATTTATTCCTAGGTATCTTGTGGTTTTGGGTGCAATTGTAAATGGGATCGACTCCTTAATTTCACTTTCTTCTGTCTTGTTGTTGGTGTATAGGAATGGCCACTGTGTTCCGTGCTTTGATTTTATATCTTGCCACTTTACTGAATTCCTGTATGAGTTCTAGCAGTTTTGGGGTGGAGTCTTTTGGGTTTTCCACATAAAGTATCATATCATCTGCAAAGAGTGAGAGTTTGACTTCTTCTTTGCCGATTTGGATGCCTTTTATTTCTTTTTGTTGTCTGATTGCTGTGGCTAGGACAAGAAGTCAGTCTTTCTTACCCCTGACAAATAAAAGAAAGCAGCCGCTCCTTCCCTCCATTCCCTCCAAGTTGTGGAATTCTTACTTTGCATATTCATGAAATGAAAAAGCGGGTCACATTCTAAGATGATAGAAACCATGTTAAACCCATGTCATGTTCTAAAATGATAGAAGCCATGTTAAACCCATGACCTTAGTGAGTAATTCTCTCATGAAGAGAGAAAATAGAAGTAGAGCCAGACAAACTGGGGATCCCTCTGCCACACGCGGTAGCTGTGGGTAATTGGTAACACCCTAAGTGTCTCCAAGCCCCAGGTTTCTAATTAACAGAATGGGAATAAACTAAATATCATAATCCTACAATTGATGTGAATTTTCATTCTGAGAGTCTTGTGAAATAATTTTTTTTGTATAAAGTATTTCTGATTGATTCTATTTACGTAGCATTAAATAGCCTGGGCAGTGTTGCATGCCCATATGAAGCTCAGGGTTGTTCATTTAAAGTGAAATCCCTCTGGAGGGAGCAATAGTGGGTGTCTGTGTGGGTTTCCAGCAGACATCCTGTACACAAAATCTTCATGCACGGGTGGCTAGAAAGTCGAGGCATAAATAGGAAACAAGTGACATAGGATTGGGACTTCAAAGGTCATTGCTTGTGGTTAGGGCAAGAGAAGTTGAAGATTAGAAATGGTCACCCAGAGAAACTAATGCCCAATCAATGCCTAGTAATAGTGCCAGGAAGGATGAATTGAACCATTACACTAGGCTGGTGTCCCTTTGAAATGGCACCTGTGATATCCAGGTGGAATAATGAACAATGTGGCCAGGCAGATGCTTTAATTTTACCAGGATTGACTTGCTTTGGAAAGGCATGGACATATGTTATCCAAACACACAAAATACTATTTAACTTGCCAAGACACTAGAAGAATAAGTACACACCTATCCCAACGAGACAGATGTTGCAGTGGTGAAAATTATATTCTGAATACATCTTGTTTTGTTGTTGCTTCCCTTGCCAACTTGGAAATAATACAGGATTCCAAGGTTAATTTACAGGAGGTGAAGTCAGAGAGAAAGGTGGTATAGACTAGCATGAAGTCTACAGGATCTGAATTCAAACAGAATGTCTATGAATTTTGCTGAGCTCCTG
The DNA here is from genome assembly GCF_037043125.1 of Eumetopias jubatus. Classification (NCBI taxonomy): domain Eukaryota; kingdom Metazoa; phylum Chordata; class Mammalia; order Carnivora; family Otariidae; genus Eumetopias; species Eumetopias jubatus. Next base: position 129,911,969 of record NW_028274813.1, read on the forward strand.
GTTTAAGACATGGACGGAAGCCAAGATGCAGTGTTTTTATAGCTGAAAATAAAGATATAAGTGGCAATTTTCATTGCTGACTAGCTAGGGTAAAATAGCAATAGAGAACATTGGGTAAATATTTACTATTGCCAGGCACCGCTTTAAACACTTCGCATGTATTCTTTGACCCTGGTAACAATGCTTGCAACTCTTATGTTACAGATGAGGAAAAAACAAACAGATAGGTTAGGCTAGCCTCCTGAGGTCACACAGCTCGAAAACACTGGGGCAGCAATCAAACCCACACAGGTTTCCCCAAAGCCCTGGATCCTTCCCCAAGTACATTGGCTACAGGGATGGACAAGATGCAGAACAGCACTGAGGAAGCATTTGACCTGCCCCAACTATTACATGTCAATGACACAGGTCAGGTGCTTAGCTGAGCTGGCACATGGTAGGCACACAAAAAAAGAGATGGGAGAAATCCAGTTCCTTCCCTCCTTTCTCTCCCAGTGCAAATCAACAGCAATCCTGAAAACTTCAGAAGGTCCTTCCCAATCTTGGACATGGTCTTCCAAGGGGCGAACAAGAGGAAACCATAAAACCTCCACATTAAACAAGAAACGTTTTGCTTTATAAAGGTAAATTCAATTTAAGCTTTGAAGTATGAAAAGTCAGTGGAAACCAAGGAGCAGAAGATCTCAGACAGCAATACGCGGAGGGGAGGGGAGCCGGGCAAGTGGGGCCAGGGTGGGAGGAGGGCAGGCTGTGTAGCCTGCGGGACGAGGCTGCGAGGGAGGCCGGGGTGCCGGAGTCAGATCCGGCTGCATGGACTACTGCGTCTCCAAGAAGCAGACATGGGAATCCGCTAGTGGCTGCACATCTGGAAAACGAAGCCCCGGGATGAATTATGCACGGATTATCTTGCACTTGCACAGGAATTTCTGTTTATTCACAGTTGAGGAGCATAAAGAAGAAAACCTGTTTCACACCTGGCATTTAATTTAGAAGGGATTGCCTCTTGAGCTGAAGGGAAAGCCATCTGAACTACGCTCTGCTTTAGGGCTCCAGCAGCCAAGCAAGGCATGTCAGGAGCACCTGGAGTGTCATTTTGCAGTGCGCCCCTCTAAGGGTCTGTGTTTGGGTGCGGGTAGGGGAGGTGAGGGGACGGGGGATGTGTGTGCACAAAGCCACTCCTAGGTGTGGAGACACCAGACACAGCCCAAGGGGAGGGACCCAAAGCACATCCGGCCCAATCCCTAAGCCTCTCTCTTTTCCCAGATAGCTTCATAAATGTCACCAGGAACTCAGGCACCCCTCTGAGCTGCACATCCCAAGGAACTCCCCCAGTGCGCCTTTAATTTCGTTTGGAATTCATCTCACTCTTTGGGTTTGCTTGGTGTAAAAAGTCCAAGGAGAAACCAATCCATTGTATTAGCCCCCAATCATTGAGTACTGCTCTGGGGATTTTTAAATTAACTTCTTCCTGCTACAGAAGCTTCTTTTTCTCCAGTGGAGTCCTGGTTCTTTGTAAGCAAAATGGAAATGTCCTTTGGCATTTGTAGCATGCGGATGTTCACATTTAAAGACACTTCTTAATCAAACAGGGCGGTTGTTGGCTACACCCATGGTCTCTGGGAGGGACAGGACACAGGACACTTTTATGTCACCTGGGAAGGAGATATGCGGAGCAAGCGGTGTGGAAATTATGTTATTGATTAGGGAACTGGTTCTACCTTGCAGAAGATTTATTGAAATACTGGTTTCAAATCAGCGTTTTATCATATCTACAGGGAATGTGTGGAACAAAGTAAAATAAAACAAAAATTCTTTTTTTTGTTGTTTGTTAATGGGACATGCACAGGTTCTGGTTCATACTTGCTCTTCTTCATAATGACTCTCCCTCTAGGAGTCCAACAACAGCTAATACATTTAATAAATATTCTAGTCTATGATATTCTTACATATTCACTCACTATCTCATTGGTACTCACTACCTTACACTTGTAGCATAATCAGGGTATGTAATAGTAGTTAAGAATTTATTACTTATAGATATAATAGACTTAAAGGGTAAGGAATGGTATCAGTTTTATTAATAAGACACTGTTCTTTTTAAAAAATCACTCTTCCATGGACAGAGACTGGGGAGGGCAGGAAAAATTAAGAGAAGATGGCATTTTCAAATCTTGGCTTCTCCTGTATGGCTCGCTGACAGGACCCAGCAGAAATACTTCTTTTGCTAAATGTTGTGAGTTTAGCGAAATTTATAATTGAGCCTCTGATAATGCAAAGTTGTCCATGAGGTGTACAGAAAAGAACTTGCCTATAACTTTTCTGGCTCTTGCTCTATATCTTGCCCACAATAAAATGTGGTTCAGAAAATTAAACCTGAAATGGTCTTGGGCACTCATTTGATTATAGTCCCCCTTCTACACATGAGGAAATGGAGAACGAACAGTACAGATCTCCCCAAAAGAAGAAAGGATATTTATATAAACTTGTTATTTTCACATTTCCTTCCTCTGAGCTTGGTCAGAAAGAATGGATTTATTAAAAGGAACTCATCACCAATGTCCAAACCAAAATGAAAGAAAATATTAAAGAAGACTTTTGTCTTGACAGAATCCTTAAATACCATCTGGTTGTGATTTGGTGCAGTGGGTCAGATAGGAGCTTCAATCCACCACTACTTGACCTTGGAATCACGGGTCATGAGCCGATCAGCTATGGCCAGAGACTAAGCTTGGCTCTTTCATAGATTCCATCCAGTAGTAATCTCTCAGCATCCTTATGAAATAGGAATTATAATCCCATTTTTTTTTCAAATGAGGAAGAGGAGGGTCAGTGGTTTTTTGGTATGTTTTTGTTTTACAAGACTCTCCCAAAGGCAAATCAGCCAGTTAGCAATAAGGATGGACCATGGGGCACCTGGGTGGCACAGTCGATTGAGTGTCTGACTCTTGGTTTCAGCTCAGGTCATGATCTCAGGGTCATGAGATTGAGCCTCACGTGGGGCTCCGTGCTCAGCAGGGAGTCTGCTTGCAGATTCTCTCTCTCCCTCTGCCCCTCCCCCACTCATTTTCTCTCTCTCTCTCTCTCTCTCTAAAATAAATAAATAAATCTTAAAAAAAAAGATGGACCGAGACTGCTGAAATGGGACTAACATCAAGTCTAAGCCCAAGAGAATAAATTACTAAACACTTTGTTCTGGGTCTGGATCTGTGCTAGTTCAGTACTTATTCTGTGCCATACTGTTTTATCAAATATCCCTAAAAGTAGCTAGTTTTGTGAAAAAGAATAGCCTTGAGATGAAATGATGATCATTGCTAGAATTTGTCAGCTCCTAAGCTCATGAGCAGGTGACCTGAAAAATGGTCACTTGCTGCAGAATAGACTTGCTCAACCCTAAATAATGGTTCTCCATGTTCTTAGACAAATAGAAATCTCCAAATATAAATACTCATAGCATAAAAAAATGACTTGGAATATTCCATACATTGTTAGGATGTAAAAAATATTCATCATCATAATACACAGTTTGATTAAATATGGCTTTATGACAAGAGACATTTTCTTTACCAATCGTCTCCTGCCTGTCTTGCCAGAGATGTTTCCCATCATATTTTCTACATGCATTTGACCATGTGATACTTACTGCTGGTCTCTGCTTACTTATTTGAATCTGCTTATTCTTGTCTCGGCATGGAATTTCTTTCATCTCCAACTTATCCACCTATGCAAACCCTCCTTTTTTGTGAGCTTCCCCTAAAATTCTTTTTTCTCCCAAAAGTTCTCCTCAATTTAATGATAAAGAACGAGGAAGGGAAAGGCAACATCAATTAATCTCCAACTCTGTACCAGGAACTGTGCTAGGAATAGGCATGTCTTATCTCCTCGAATTCTCCCCCAGTACTAAGTGGTATATATGAGAAGGATGGAAGGAAGAGGAAGGAATGTCTTAGCAAGTTCAGAACCAAAATTATTCAAATCACAAAGGTTCTAAATTAGAAAATATTCAAATGACAAAAGTGACTATTCAGAACTAAAAGTATTCTAATTACAAAGATTCCAAGTTGATAACATAAAGATGTATTCTTTTTATGGGTGATGAGGCATCTGGTTTAAACAGATTTGTTCATTCTCCTTGTTCCATGTTGCACTGCCAATGGACAAACATCTGGCCAACTAGATGCTCAGACACAATCAAGACTCAAGCTGAGCTGTATATATCTTGGGGATGAATATATCTTCTTTTGGAATATAAAACTTTCCTAATATTATATTCATATCCTAACTCAAGGTCATTAATTCTTACACAATCCAAAGAAATAATATCATTTTGGCACGTAGGTCATTCTACAGCTAACAAGGAGATGCTTTGAAAGCATTTGGGAGCTATTAAAGATTATCATGTGATGGGGCAGGGGGAGGTGGTTTAGGAAATGCTGGATGCAGAAGGCATGGTTCTGATTTCTCTCACAGAATGGGTTTTAAAGAGTGGGCAGGGCAGAGTAGATTGGTTGGTTAACTTGTTAAGCTTAGAAATGTATGCTTCTTAATAGGGCTGTCTGTGCTGGAGAAGATTATCTAAAGAAACCAAGACCATAACATGAAAAAGGGGAAAATACTTCTGGGCTTATCACCTAGCCCTACCTCACCCTCATTGGTCTTTCTCTTGAATTCACAACAGTGTTCTCTCTTTACTCATTTTAGAGCGGAAGGGACTCAGCCACTGTCTAAATGGAGGTATGGGCCATGCTCAGTCCCATCCATCCATGCTAGACTGTTCTACAACATAACACAGTGTGTGTGAAAGTTAAGTGTATCCACCTGTTTTGCTTAGTGGCCATGGGAAATATTTTGTACATATGCTGTGAGAGGGGAAAAAAAGGAAAGACATTTATCTTAGCTTTCTGCTTCCTATGATGACCTGAGGCTCTCATTTTAATAAAGAATTCCTCTCTTGGCAGAGAAGGAAAACAGATGGTATATCTTTAAGTACATAATGTATGCTTCCTCCACATTATTTTTGGAGAGCATAAAGTATGATTAAGGGAAGTGAACTCATGCTGTGAAGAGCAGGCATTGCAGTTGGGTGCCTGGGATAGCTTCCATATGCACCAAGGTGATGGGTTTTCCTGATCCCCACTGCCATCCCCATCCTCACAGGATTTGTAAGAACAACTGTTACTCAAAGAGAAACCATATGCTTCCAGTCCGTCAGTGACGAGTTTGTATAACCTACACGGGTTTTCCAAGAACTGTGATTAAAGATAAGATGTCCCTCTGCTTACTCTGAACATACGATTATTGTTGTTAAATCGGTTGGTTTAAAAATGCCTTTCTGCAGACAGACGTGGAAGAGCATCCTTATAGCGTGTTATGTGACAAGGATGAACCTTTCCCAAAAGGTAATTGTGAATTTTCAGGAAAATGCCATATATGATTTCGACAAATATATATTCAGCAGGATATCAGGTAGGGTCCTCTGGCCCCTAGTCAGCGAAAGCCCAACTCAGAACTGCATAAACAGTAGGGACCTGGTTGGCTCACATGACTGGAGACCCAGAAGCGGGGGTCCTTGCGTGATCTTCACCTACGGGTTCTGTCCGATTTCTCTGTACTTCGTTTGGCCGTGCCCTCCTCCATGTATCCACATCACCCTCAAGCTGAGCACAAAGGTTGCAGCGTTTCCAGCTCATATTCGTGCATTTGAATGTTGAGAGCATTGGAGAAAGAGTAACTTCTGGAAAACCTCTCAGACAAGTAAAGAAAAAACATTGGCCAACAAATGTGTCCTCACTTCCCGCCTGACTGCTATTCTCTCCCTTTCAGACCATGTGGAATTCCATAAAGTTTCCTTTTGTTTCAGAGACTGAGAACCAAAGTTCATACTCAACCCCTTGTCACTGGATTAAGAAGAGATTTATAACATTTATGGGCCACTTTTCACAGAGGAAACGGTGGATCTGTCAACCATGGCAAGTCTAGCCTGATTGTTCAGGCAGGCACACGAGGCCCCTGAAGAATTCCTTCCTGCCCTTTCTGTTTGGTGTTCCCAGGTCTCACTTCTAGAAGGCTGTGGCAGAGAGGAATTAGAGCATCGAGTTCCACTGATCAAAAAACATCCAGCCTTCAGGGTTGCACCCAGTTTCATTGTGTGTGTGTGTGTGTGTGTGTGTGTGTGTGTGTGTGTTTTGGTGCACACCTCTGGTGAGTTCTTATGACAGGACCATCACAACACTACCTGAGGTATCATGCAGCATATGTTCGTTTAATTAATTTAGAGGATATCGTAAGTCTATCTTTTTGAAATTGAGGTACGATTTACTTTCAGTGAAGTGCGCAAATACGAAGCACATGGTTTGTTATATTTCTGTGTGTTTGTTTTAGCTGAGGCCAAACTGAGGCCAAAGTGACATGTACAGATCTTAAGTACAATTTGATAGATTTCGATAAATTAAGCATGTGTGTCAATGATTTCCCCAAACACAATATTTTAAAATTCTATCAACCCTGAAAGTGCCTCAATCCATCCCCATGGCGTAGAGGCCACCACTTTGGTGAATTCTATCAAGATAAAATTTTGTCTGTTCCTGAATTTCATAAAAACGGACCGATATACTCCACACTCTTTTATGTTTGATTCTTTCACTCAGAATGGTGATTTTGAGGTTCTTTCATAGTGTCACATGCTTCGGTACTTCATTATTTTATTGCTGAATAATATGCCATTGTATGATTATACTACAATGTGTTTACATGTTCTCCTTCCAAAGGGCAGGTGAGTGGTTTTAGTGTTTGGCCAGGGCACATCGGACAGTTGCCCCCAGTTATGGAAACTGCCATGGATCTCTCTTGCCTGAGAAAGGCTTCTCCTTTGGGTTACTTATAATTTCCTTTGCTCCTCATCTTTGACGGTCCTGTGGGAAACTGTGGTTATTTTTCTCCTCCTAGTTTCTGTTGCTTCCATGGAAATAAAAGCCCTTTGCTTTCTTCACATCCTAACTGTAAGTGGAATTTCTCTTTAAGCACTGGTGTTTGTCCTTGGAAGGGGTATGTGTGTGTACATTGTTATGTACATGTGCATAAGTGTGTGTGTGTGTGTGTGTGTGTGTGTGTGTGTGTATTGTCTCCAGGAATTAGCAAGAGGAAACTCTGCATGTGTGTACATAATCGTGCATGGAGGTGTGCCTTTTTTCCAGAAGTTAAAAGGAGGAAACTGAAGGAGTTCCTAAAGACGGCACAAAGGTGATGTATGTCCCTATTACAGTAGTGGAGAAAACGTAACCCTAGACCATGAACATTTTCCTGGAAGGTGCTGCTGGACTTGGAGTGCTAATGCATTTCTCATGGCCAACCCTCTGCACATTTTATTAAAACAAGCTGAATAATTTGCAATTGGGGAAATATATTTTAGGGAATTTTAGAGCCTCAGATTCCCTGATTGGAAGGGTAAATCCCAGAAAAAGTCTCTCTGGATAGGGGCCAGATCTTTGCTAAAGAGGGTAAGAAATCTTACAGTTGGAAATTTGAAAAGCCTGGTTCTCTGCAAGAGGGTGAGTCAGGGTAGATTTGAACACAGAGATGCAACGTTCGTGTTTGAAGGGGGTGAATATAAACAGCCTTCTAATAAAATGCTTAAGTGTCACCCCCTCTTGATCTTTCTAGTTATTCAGTCTTACAATAACTTATGTAAGTTGTATACAGTTTGGTTTAGTGGCACTTGGGAGAAAAGATCCAAAGAACAAGGACCCAATTGCTTTCCAGGGAAAGATAAGAGATGGTTTATGGGAAGATGGACACGGAAGTATAGAGAACCCCAGTGTGAAGCCAGACCAGCCAAGCAGAGTAGGAAGAAGAAATGAGATACCCCCGTCCCCAGAGGTGTGACAGGGAAAGGGCCCTTGGGGAACAAAAATGCTGATGGGTCGGTTACATATCTGGCGGGGGGCGGGGGAGATCATTTTCAAAACTAGTTAGTGGATATTTTTTTCTGGATGAAAAAATGAACTCACCAGAACCACCCATGTTCTTACCTATAGTTATGGTCATATTTTTATTTAATTCCCAACAGCAATGAAATAAGTTTTGCTACATCTCTTTTAAAGTAAAAAAAAAAAGTTTTTGAAGTAGAGAAGGGGTAAGAAAAGTAATATTCATTGTAATATGAGAAGTAATATTTGTTGACTACAGGCCTTAGATTTAGAAAGAAAAGGAGGTCGAGAGAGCAGAGATTAGCTGCCCTGCCCGAGGATACTCTTTCTTTGCTTCGTGCCCAGGACGGCACCTGGAACAGGATATTTGTGAGTAAATGCACAAGTGCCTTGCCTGAAGTCACACAGATAATGACAGATGGAGAATTCATTCTCTGCTGCTTCTGTGAACGGTGTACTTTTCATTTCTTATAACTACTCTCACCTTCTTCATCCCTCTCTGAATCTTGGTTGAGATGGGCGTAGGATGGGGTGTGGTATTAGGAGTCAGAAGCACTAACTTGATAATGGACGTATCTTGACATCTTCAAGTTCATCTCCAGTGCCATCCAGATAACCCAGTCTCCCTTCGGATTATTACTCAGCCTTTCAGATTTTGTCCCCTTCCCACTGTTTACCAAAGATAACCTCAGGCTGTGTGGGAGGGTAGGTACACTTGACCTCATGGGAGTGATGGAAAGGATGTCCTTGTTCTATGTGGATGGGCCCATCATGGTCCTCTCATCTTCATCAGCCTGCTCCTTCATCCTTCTGTCACTGTCGCTGTGAACATGCCATATGGAGCAGGGGCAGGACTGCATTGCATTAAACTGTATGTTGGCCCCGCCCTGCATATTCTGGATTTAATGGCTACAGAGACTCATACAGGATATAGGTCTGATGAACCCTTATAATCAACAATGTGGCTTCTATTACACGAAATAACCACTCACATAAGCCAAAAAGTACATAAGCCAAGACTTTTAATAGTTAGTTGGAGCTGTACCACTCTCTATCATCCACAATTCACAGGGCTAATTAGGCCCTCGACAATCGCCATGTGATTCTGAAGGGAAGTACTGTGACTTTACCCAGACCCTAACTAGTTTCCACCCCCTCCAGGATTCTGGCCAGAGCAGGCATGAAGACTGGGGACCTCTTGTTCTGTCTCACCTCTGTCTCTCTTCCTTTTCACACATTCGGTGATCAGTGGGTGCAGAGTTTCTACTTATTTCTTCCAGTCTATTAAGAAAGACTCTGAAATGCTGTTTCCTTAGGGCAAGAGACATCATGGTCTCTCTTTCCTAGGTGTATGATCTGAGTACTCCAGACTAGTTGTTCACATGAAACCAAGGGACGACCAGGAATGAGGGACATCTCAGGATTAGATGCAGCGGTTGAATGACTTCAAGATATTATCCCCATTACAAAATAGTCATAGAGGACAACAAGCACAACTGTTGTTTTTCCACTTAAGACCCATTAGTAAAGAATATTTTAGGAAAAATATTTTTGAATATCCCTTGACTCAGACTTAATCTCACCTCAGATATATTTGTGGCTACAGGGAGCTGAGGTTGCTTCTTCTTTATTTGCTTTAGGCCATCATTAGATAATAAAAAACAAAAATGCCCATAAAAAGGTTAACTTTATGGAAGGTCCTAGAAATAGCCCCTGGGCCTATGGCCAATGGCTACTCAATGCCTTCATAGACGTTCTGAAAGCTGACATTTTTGTGTGAATCTGAACTCAGCTGCAAACCAATTCTTTATTTTATTTCTTTCATATGTTAGCAAGCAGCTCTATGCATGCTAACCATTCAGATGGATGGGTAATCCTTCTAAATGGCAACAGCATCCCTAGGGACACCTTGAGGCACCCCCAGGGCAGGTTATTGATGGGAATGATTTTAGATTACTCATGCCAAATTCAGAGAGGTCTACCAGCTGCTAACAGCAGTGAACCATTAGTTTTGAGTGTTACTGGTTGATTTTAAATCTGAGATCCTCACTGTGTGACAAACTCCCACAAACCGAGACTGCCCTGTTCCATTGGTTCTGACCTGCCAGAAAGGAATCCATGCAGACAAAAACCAGGGGCATACAGATGCTAAAAAGAAAGTATGTCTACATCTCATTTTAGTTCAATTTTAACTCTTGATTTAATGGCTCTAATTTCCAAAATATTGACAGACCCAAGTCCTCATGACCCTTATATGGAGACATATGTGTGAAACCATCAAGGTTAAAAAAAAAACAACCCTATAGTCCCTCCAAATTAGAGCCAACTCAATGTGATTACCTTACTCGAATAGTTTTTCACTGCTGTTGCTCTAAACCAGTGGTTTTCACCTTGTCTATATACTGAAATCATCTGGGACACTTTAAAAAAATATGGATGCCTGGTTCTAATCCAAGAGATTCTGATTTAATTGTTCTAGGGTGTGGCTTATGCAGCAGGAGTTTTAAAAGTTTTCCAGGTGATTATAATATGTAGTCAAGGCTGAGACTGCTGTAAGCAGTAACAGGTGCTTAAATAGTTGGGCGTAGGCTGTGAGGGGAGAGATGCTTAGCTGCCCATTAGCTGTACCTACCTGTTGAAGGTCGAAAACGTATAACCTTGGTCATAAATAGGGTCATCAACCATTTGGGTTTGCCTGAGACTGTCCTGGTTTTAGCACTGAAAGTCCCATATCCTGTCCAAACCAGGACTAGGGTCTTCCGAGTCATAAAGCCTGCTAGGAGCTCCTGCAGACAGGGCAGAAAGGGAAAGACGTTGGTCCAGAGCAAAGGAGAGTATGAATTACTGGAAATAGAAAGATCAGACCTTTGCTGGGAGTAACCCAAAGCTAACCTGGTCTGGACCGGCCAATATCAATGTCAAAGAGGTCAAAGCCCAGGGGAATACCTTGGCAGCAGGACTTGTTGGCACTGCCAGGTCTTGCTGTTGGTATATGTCTTGACCTTGGATCCAACACAACAGCCCCAGCTCCTCTGAGAGATGCCAAGGTGGAATCAGGCCCATCTGCCTCCCAAGTTCATTGCTCGCTACAGTCTTTGGTATCAGTTCTCCAATGAGATTAATCTGCGTGGAGAATCCCTGCTAGCTCAGAAACACCATTCCCTCTCACCCCTCGAGGTCTTTGCTCATGCTGTTCTTCTGCCTCCTCCTCCCACGTTGTTGGGCCAGGTGGGGGGGGGGGCGGAGAGCTTTCTTAAAAAGATTGACCTAGTACAATGTTTTCCAACCATTTTTATTCATTATTGTTCTCCCAAGGAGACTTTTAAGAGATTTTTTCCCCTAATTGCCACCCTATAAAATTTTAATAGCACAAATGTGCTATATATCTGTTTATGTAATGCAGTCCTTTGGAAGGCCACAAGCTATTGTAATATCTAAGAATTTTCTGCTTCTCCCTCCCCAAGAACCAATTTTTGCCACCTTAGGGATTATATAACCCCCACTGAGAGTGCATGAACTATTGTTGTTCTCCCATAGAATTTTCTACTTCCCTTTATCTTGTTCCCACTATACCCAGTACAGTCTTCTATCATAACATCTGTAATGTTTAATAACTCATTCAAATTATTGCCTCCATTTGTAAGGGCAGAGACCAGTTCTAATTCAGTACATGGGGTATGCATTTTCCTTTAGCCACTGGCAAATGCCTGTCACATGTTAGGTCTTCAATAAACATCTGGATGAAGGAACGAATATGTGCTCAGACTTTTCCAGTCCTCACCACCCTATAATAACTGCTCTCCCCACGTACCTCCCCCTAATCTGGGTCTTCTGGACATGCTCTATGTCCTTCCCAAATGATTAGGGAAGTCCTCAGGGAATCTCTAACATTTGCTTAGAATCAAGTTTTCTTATTTCTTCAACTAGTGAGGTCCTCCTGCTCATTGTTCTCAGTTACTATGTTCTCTGTGGCACAATTTTTAATTGCAAGAGTGTCATTTAAAACTCCATAGAGGCAGAGACTTTCTCTCTCCAGCAATTCTTTTGTTTCAGAAAAGTAGCAGAATGGGTTCTCTGGTTTCTTAAATGTAAAGCAAATCATTTTGTGCTGGGGCCTGAGTTGGCCAATGGGGTCTTGCCCCTCCCCCTCTCCCCAATCTCCATACCCACTAGTGCAGATGAATTAGAGGTTGCAGAAGGAGATGGAGCAAATTTAAATAGCAACACTATGACCTTCTGATGGAATGAGTTCAAGACCCAGATCCCTTCCTTGAGGCTCAAGGTAACTGAAATGAGGCCTGTGAGGTGAAGCTCACCAAGACAGTGGACATGACTCTCCAGAAGGGATTAAGCTATCAAAATGAGGTGACTGCTTGAGGGGTACACAGTGAGACAATGCTACCATCTTGACCCAGCCCCCGGGACCTGCTTGGGGAACACGGCTCTGGAAAGACTGGACTGGGCAGAATGACCACTCAGAGCTGTTGTAATTGAGACCCAATTCAAATGAGATGCTGAGCATCTATGGCTGGATATGGCATCTATGGCTGGTGGAGAGGGACCGCCACAATTGCCTCTGAGAAGCCAGAGTGGTAACATGGTGCCAATGAGTGGACTCCAATTTTGGACTGTCCATCCTCTTGGATGAAGGATTACATGAGCTTCTTAGAGCTGATGTAACAAATCATCGCAAATTTGGTGACTTAAAATATTTATTCTCTTCCAGTTCTGAAGACCAGGCGTCCAAACTCGAGGTCTGAGCAGGACTACATTCCCTCTGGAGGTTCCATTCTGGAAGAACCCATTCTTTGTCTCTTCCAGCTGTCAGAGGCTGTCAGGCAACTGCATCAACCTGATCACACACAGTCACACTGCCTCTCCTCTTCTCTGTATCTTCTCTTCCAACTGTCTCAAATATCTCTCTGCCTTCCTCTTATAAGAACCCTTGTCATTGGATTCAGGGACCACTGGATAATCCAGGGTCATCCCCTCATCTCAAGATCCTTCATTATGGCTGCAAATACCCTTTTTCAAAAGAAGGTCACATTCACGGGTTCCAGGGATGAGGACTTGGACAAATATTTTTTGGGCCCACCATTCAACCTACCACAGGGATCAAAGCTAAGTTCTGAAGAGCACAAGAAGCTGTATCAGGAAGGCAAACCTCTAACTGTCAGCCTAGCTTCTGCAATACAGTGAGTAATCAGGAAGATGACAAGGACACTGGAAACTATGTAGCTCCCCTGAGATTCTTCGGCTGTTCAGGAGCCTGTAGTGTGTGTGCATGTGTGTTACTGGGTGTGCATATGTGTGTGTGTCTAGGGAGGGACAGGAGAGCATGGTGCGTATACCAGCCAAGGTCTCAGCAGGAAACAGGTGGTGCACTCAAAGGATGATTGGACAGAGTCCAGTGAAGGAAGAGGATTTATATATAGAGTGTCAGCAAGGATAAGGTATCAGCACAGATTTTGCCTAGACTGACAATGAATGAACCACAATTTTAAACATCCTAGTCTCTTGTGGTTTGGGGATCAAAATCACGTCTGGAAAGAACAGAACAAGCTACATCAGTAAGTCCTAACTTGAAATATTTGGATAGCCCAGCTATCAGGGTTGATCAACAGATCAACAAGGGATAGTAAGACACGCTGGTCTAGCAAAAGAAGAAAGCTGGTGCCAAACTAGGGCAGAAGGGCCAAAGGGAGGGTGCTGTTCCCAGAGGGAGTAAGAGCTTTAGCCAGCCCTGAGGCTAAGTGACATAATTGGAGGAAGAGAGGAAGGGTAGACCACTGAGGAAGGCCTAAGGTGATCAAAACCCTTTACCTCTTTCTTCTCCCATTCTTTCAGTCTGTAGACACCTCCTTCTGGTTGCTGGTAGCTGGAATCCACAGGGTAGGGTGCCTGCCTGGGGCCCAGAGCAGGGTAGAGGAGGGCAGAGGATGATCATGAGGGTACATGATCAATAACCCCAGAAGGCAAAGACCGCCGGTAGGAAGTCTGTTGGAGTGGATGGCTACAGACTGATTTATTTCGAACATGAAACATGGCATGATATTTTTAGCAGTCATAGTTGGTAAGATCGGGGGTTAGAAGTTGTATTCTTTTAAAGTATTCCAGGCAGGCTGTGAGGTCCAGAAGGACAGGGATCATACGTGTCTTGCTCACTGCTATACCCCCTTCCCAGGACATGGTTCCAAAACATAGAAAGTACGGGAAAAAGTGGAATAAATCAAGTCCATCCTCATGTATCTCTGCTTTGGGGGAAAACGAGGCTCTTTGTGTTTGGCTCCTTTTTCCATTTAGAAGTTTGTACACCCTCTTATCTAAATTTACCTGAGCTACTCCTACGCTATTGATTACCTGACATATAGAGAGATAAGCCTGAACCCTAAGAACAGATGCAGCCCAGGCTCCAGCTGAGATACAATGGATGATTTCATGGACCGTACTGTCAGGAAGAGTCCATGATTAGGGCTATTAGCTGATTGAACTGAATGTCAGGGTTCAGGGTTACTTGAGGTGGGAGCAGGGATCTAGGGCCCTGTGTTCGAAAGGCTGTACCCCAGATGGAGATCAGAAAGGAAACAGAAGTCTTTGTTCACACAAACACCCTTATTCATTTAACATGCCTTCCCTGAGTATTAGCCTTGCACCAGAGACCATGACAGGTGTCTGGGACATATAACCAACTAATATACATTCTCTGTCCTCAATTACTTATACTTGTATTGGGGTGGCAGGGAAAGTATTAATAAACATATATATATTTCCATATATGTATATTTCTCTATCTATATAAAGACATAAGTGTCTGTGTGTGTGTGTGTGTGTGTGTATGAGGCAAAAGGTGCCTTGGACAGGAGAGAATGCTAATCACCGCCTGGCTGTGGTACAAGAAGGCCAGGAAGTTTTGAGAGATGGAGATGGTGGTTCCTTAAATCAGTCTGGCAAGCTGAGTGCAAACTTTCTAAGACAGGGATGGGGAGGTCAGCTGGGCACATGGAGAGGCACACCGGTGAAGGAGATGATACTGCTTTCCAGAAATTATACATCTTAGTTTGTCCAGGCTGCTATGCCAGAACCCCCTAGACCGGGCGCTTATGTAACAAGTACTTATTTCTCACCATCCTGGAGGCAGAGAAATCTGCAATAAACATACCAGCATGCCAGTTCTAGAGAAGGGAATTGTTGGTTTGCAGACAGTCACCTTCTTGCTGTGCCCTGACATGGTGGGTCGCAGAGAAAGGAAGCAAGTTCTCCCCTGTCTCTTCTTATAAGGGCACCAATGCCATTATAAGGGTTTGCCCTCATGACGTAATTACCTCCAAATACTATCATATTGGAAATTAGGGTTTCAACGTGTGTATTTTGGGGGGAAACAAACATTCATTCCATAGTCCTATAAGAAGTTCCCTATGGCCCAAAGGAGCAGATTAGGGTCCTTGAATGCTAAGCGTAGAAGTGCATGCAGAGATTCACAGAAGCAAGGAGGAGGTGAGGTCCCGCATGGTATTCCACAGACTCCGAAACACTCAGGATGGAAGGGTCTAGAGGGTGTAGGTAATGTTGGCCTTATCTCATGTGTGCCTCAGTAGTAGTAGCTAGAGTCCTTATACTGGGCACGTAGCCCAAGGGTCCAGTCTCATGTAGGGACACTAAATATGGACGTAGCTGATCTTTGTATGCCTCCACTTCTCAGTGAGTGGGGAAGTGAAAGTCACACATACGGTAGGCAAGGTGATGAGGGTCTCTCCCATCTTCAGCTGTTGACCCCAGTAAGTAGCAGATTCCGAGAGAGAGAGTTATAGGATAACATGGAGGAGGCTGAAGGGACCTGTGGTCAATTAGGCAGACTGAAGTGCCAGGGGAAATTCTCTTTTTCATTTCAAATGGAAGAGGCTAAATACGAGGGAACAGTAGAAGAAACAGCTCCAGGGAGGGCACAGCGGAAATGATGGCTGATGCACTTACATGTCATGGCAATCCTGCAGGTTCCACCCCCTTGCGTGTAACTGGTTCTGGAATGGGTCTCTCATCCAATTCTGACCTAAGAGACTGGAATCTATCAGACCAAGGGGGAGGATAACTCCCAGGTTGCCAGAGCATAGAACCATAAAGAGCTTCATGATACAGACAAGCCCCGATCAACCACCTGCCTTCCTGTTTTGTGAAAAAAACGCCAGTCATCATTGTTTGAGCCGATTTGAGGTGCGCTCTGTTACTCCCTGCCCAGCGTGTTTTCTGTGCACGAATGCCAAAGCAAACTTCCCTTTCCTCACACTTTTACCTAAGGATGGGTTTCCTTTGCAATGCCATCATACTTGTGCCTATTTCCTTTTGTAAAAATTGGCGTAGTGATTCCTATGTCGTGGTACTTTGTCCTCACCTGTTTTTCTATTTGTTCTTCTTCTTCTTCAGGAAACAGTTCCACGTTCTGATTTTCTTATGTCCGTGCATTGCACATAGCAAAAGCAATGTGATTTATTGCCTTTAGCTGGAGGATTATGTGCATCAACCACATATTAGCATACTAACTTATTTTTGACCAGCTGAGTCCATTGAAACGGGAATTTTTTTTTGTTTGAAGAATCTTGTGTCAATCTTGCTGGGGGCGGGGGGGATACTGGCACGCAATCTGCAATAAGGGGACACACATGCACACGGTTAGTACTTTTTCTCTGTTTTCTTGCCAATTTTAAAATTTTGAATTATCTAATACAAAAAAAAACCCGCAGAGAAAAATATAAAAATGCCTTGTGTACCCAAATTAACAAGTATTAACATTTTGCCAAGTTCACTTAAAGTGTTGCACATTAAAAAAAAAGTAAGAGATGAAGTAGAGAGTGAAAGTATTTTCCTCCTCAGACCCATATCTCTATTTCCCTTCCCCGAAGTAACTATAATGAAACATCTCTTACAAACATTTTATTTTATATATATGTCCCTACGAATAAATTATAGTATCACTCTGTTCTTTTTTTACTGATGCATAAAAGTTCTTTAATGTGCATACTAATCTTCAATCTGCTATTTGTGCTGTACATCTATTCTGTCCATTTATAATTATCTTTCAAGTTTTATTACTGCGCCTGACTGCCTTCCCTCTTTCCTTCCTTCTCTATTTCTCTTTCTCTCTCTCTTTCTCTGTCTCTGTTTCTCTGTCTCTCCCTCTCTGTAGGGCAATCTTTCATTTGATTCATTAAACTTGTTTATCTTTTAATTTGTAACTTGGGTTTGTTTTGTCTTGTCTAAGAATGCTTTTCCTATCTCAAAATCAAATAGGCCTTTTTTTTCACATTTTCTTACAAATTTTTAGAATTTTAAGGGGGATTTGTGTGTGTGTGTTTATTTCAGGTATCTTTTTACAAGTCTTTTAACTATGATTTTATTGTTTATTTCTAATTAACAGGATTGTGAGCAGAACATATCATGTGTATGATATTGATACTTCGGTTTATCAAACTTTTCTTTATGGCCTAATATATAGTCAATTTTTTTAAAAGTTACATATGGACTTGAACAGAATGTGGTTTCTATTTGTTGGTTAGAAAGCATATTTATGTATATACATTATGTGTTTGTGTATAAATATGTATAGTTATATATTACTATGTTTATGTTAATATATAATATTAACATATAACATAACATATTAATATATGTTATATATTATCTATAAAACACAAACAAAATATTGTATAGATACACATATATATGTATGTATATATATTATAAATTGATATTTAGATCTATACACATGCACACAAACAGTTGTTAGAAGTGTTTTTCAATTTTTTTACTGCCCTAATTTTTTGTCTCTCTATCAGTTTCTGAGAGGTGTGAATTGAAATGTACTTTTGGAATTGTGGATCTGTCAATTTCGTCATTTAATTCTGTAGTTTTTTTTTCACTACCTCTTTTCAGGCTATGTTTTTAGATGCAAACAATTTCATATTTTCTGTATCTCTGTAATGATCATTACTTTTATCTTACCATAAAAACTTTATCCCTATTTATAACTTTCAATACTCTTTACCTTCAATCAATTTTATTATTCTAATATTTATTAATGTAATTTATCAAATATAATCTAACATTTAATATAATCAAATTTATTAGTCTAATACCATTGCAATAACAGCTTTTTTTGATTAGTGTTTGTTTAGTATGTACTTTCCTACCATGATATTTTCAACTGTCTATGTTATTTTGCTTTAGGTACGCTTCTTGTCAGCAATAAGAGATTCGATTCTGGTCTCCCCCATTTCCCATGCTTTGTTCATTATCGTTGTAGTCTCACCTTGTTTTCCTTTCTCAAAAGTCATTATTCGTTTTTATAACCAAGCAATGCTAACCTATATTTAAGAATATTTGGTCTCCCAATGTTTATAGCAGCAATGTCCACAATAGCCAAACAGTGGAAAGAGCCAAGATGTCCATCGACAGATGAATGGATAAAGAAGAGGTGGTATATATACACAATGGAATATTATGCAGCCATCAAAAGGAATGAGATCTTGCCATTTGCAACGACGTGGATGGAACTGGAGGGTGTTATGCTGAGTGCAATAAGTCAATCAGAGAAAGACATGTATCATATGACCTCACTGATATGAGGAATTCTTAATCTCAGGAACAAACTGAGGGTTGCTGGAGTGGTCGGGGGTGGGAGGGATGGGGTGGCTGGGTGATAGACATTGGGGAGGGTATGTGCTACGGTGAGTGCTGTGAATTGTGTAAGACTGTTGAATCACAGATCTGTACTTCTGAAACAAATAACGCAACATATTTTAAGAAAAAAGAAAAAGAAGAAGATAGCAGGAGAGGAAGAATGAAGGGGAGTAAGTCAGAGGGGGAGACGAACCAGGAGAGATGATGGACTCTGAAAAACAAACTGAGGGTTCTGGAGGGGAGGAGGGTGGGGGGATGGGTTAGCCTGGTGATGGGTATTGAGGAGGGCACATTCTGCATGGAGCACTGGGTGTTATGAACAAACAATGAATCATGGAACACTGCACCAAAACAAATTATGTAATATATAGTGATTAACATAATAAAAAAATTTAAAAAAAAAGAATATTTGGTCTCTCTCTCTCTCTCTTTTTTTTTTTGTATGCCACTCTTTTATGTTGAACTTCCTTCTCTCAGAGATTGTATTTCATTGTCTAAAAAGTAATGATTTTCCTCATCCCGTTGCAGGTTCTGTGCTTCTAAGTTGATAGTTATTGATCTTCAACTTCTGCATCCTGTATTAGCCTATTAAACCTGAATCGGGTTAACATAGCTAGCAGGCCCTTTTGAATGTGTCCCAGCCAGGGGCCCTATACCTTTCATTAAAACAAGAGCTTTTGTTTTAATATTTTTAGCTTGGGTCACTGTACCATATTAGTAGCCTGAATTCAGAATTCACACTTACTTATGGTCCTGGCCAGGCTGCCTCTTGGACTGGGCCTTGGGAGGCAGGCATGTTTCTTTGCCAAGGACAGGAGTCCCCACCCTGGGCAGCAGGGAGCCCACCACCATGCTGTTCAGGCCTGTCCCATTCCCTGGGTACCACCATGAGACCACTGGTTTCCATTTCTACACATCATTGACTCCAAGTTGCCTCTCCAATTCTTGTTCTTCGGGATTGCCTTTTGTAGAGGGTGATGGAGAGAAATAGAGAAGGAAGGAAAGAGGGAAGGCAGTCAGGCGCAGTAATAAAACTTGAAAGATAATTATAAATGGACAGAATAGATGTACAGCACAAATAGCAGATTGAAGATTAGTATGCACATTAAAGAACTTTTATGCATCAGTAAAAAAAGAACAGAGTGATACTATAATTTATTCGTAGGGACATATATATAAAATAAAATGTTTGTAAGAGATGTTTCATTATAGTTACTTCGGGGAAGGGAAATAGAGACATGGGTCTGAGGAGGAAAATACTTTCACTCTCTACTTCATCTCTTACTTTTTTTTAATGTGCAACACTTTAAGTGAACTTGGCAAAATGTTAATACTTGTTAATTTGGGTACACAAGGCATTTTTATATTTTTCTCTGCGGGTTTTTTTTTTTGTATTTTATTAGATAATTCAAAATTTTAAAATTGGCAAGAAAACAGAGAAAAAGTACTAACCGTGTGCATGTGTGTCCCCTTATTGCAGATTGCGTGCCAGTATCCCCCCCGCCCCCAGCAAGATTGACACAAGATTCTTCAAACAAAAAAAAATTCCCGTTTCAATGGACTCAGCTGGTCAAAAATAAGTTAGTATGCTAATATGTGGTTGATGCACATAATCCTCCAGCTAAAGGCAATAAATCACATTGCTTTTGCTATGTGCAATGCACGGACATAAGAAAATCAGAACGTGGAACTGTTTCTTGAAGAAGAAGAACAAATAGAAAAACAGGTGAGGACAAAGTACCACGACATAGGAATCACTACGCCAATTTTTACAAAAGGAAATAGGCACAAGTATGATGGCATTGCAAAGGAAACCCATCCTTAGGTAAAAGTGTGAGGAAAGGGAAGTTTGCTTTGGCATTCGTGCACAGAAAACACTCTGGGCAGGGAGTAACAGAGCGCACCTCAAATCGGCTCAAACAATGATGACTGGCGTTTTTTTCACAAAACAGGAAGGCAGGTGGTTGATCGGGGCTTGTCTGTATCATGAAGCTCTTTATGGTTCTATGCTCTGGCAACCTGGGAGTTATCCTCCCCCTTGGTCTGATAGATTCCAGTCTCTTAGGTCAGAATTGGATGAGAGACCCATTCCAGAACCAGTTACACGCAAGGGGGTGGAACCTGCAGGATTGCCATGACATGTAAGTGCATCAGCCATCATTTCCGCTGTGCCCTCCCTGGAGCTGTTTCTTCTACTGTTCCCTCGTATCTAGCTTCTTCCATTTGCTGAAGGCCTCGTTTTGCTTCTTGTTATCAAAACTGAAGAGCAAATTCCTACCATTATTTGTTTGTTTATTTATTTATTTAAATTTGGTCTTGTCAACCGATAGGTCCACACTGATGGATGTTGGGCTTTAGCCACCAAGATAGAATTGAGGAGTAGTAGATAGTGAGATTTGAAGCTACCTGATTCTCCTCCCATTGCCTGCCTCCTCTTACACCCTCCTATAAATAGTATCATGGCAGAAAATTTGGCAAACACATAGGCCAAGGAGAAGCAGAGTTGTCCATGATCCCAGAAAACCCAGAGACAGGTGCCTTACATTTCACCGTGTTTTCTTACAATGGGGATTCCAGTCTTAGAAACACTGCATGATATTTGTTTGGCTTCTGTCAATTTTCTATATATTCCTGTACAAATAGGGAAAGGCTTCGAGGTTTTTCATAAGTGCTTGATTCAGTTTTTCCTTTCCTTGCTCAAGGAACATGTTGGTGCCTATCTGTTGAGTCAGCACTAAAATCTCCATGAACAGCCATCCAAACTCTGAGGGATTAGGGTTCACTCCACGGTGTCTGGCTTCATTACAACCCTGACCCAAATTGGGAGAACCACCAGAGCTCATGGGCACAAACTTGCCTTGGTGACTAATGTAGAACTTTCTCTCCTGAAAATGAGAGACAACAAGAGGTGTGGCTGGAAAAGAGCACTTTTCTTGACAAGAGCAGTGATGGAAACTCTTGTGTCAGTGAGCTTCATTCTCTGTGCTAATAGCACCCCATTGGGCCAAAGCTTAACCTTCTTTCAAAGCAGAAGATCCGGGATCTGTGAGCTATCAATGTGACAGCCCTGTGGTGCCAGGTTGAAAAATTACCCCAGCTTTCAGCTGGTCATGGATTTTGTATGTTGCAAACTACCTCTCTGGATCATTTTGCCATTGTTCCCCAAGGAAGGAATGCTTGAAGCCAACATCATTATGCTTCACCTCACAAACATCTCTATTCACAACTATCATTCTGAATATGTGGACTGAAGTCAAAGGCAGTCAGCTCTACCTGCCAGAAACTTCTTGAAAGATTGTCCCCTTCATCGCTCATTCCTTCATTTGTCATCCGTAATATGATTAAAACTGCCTTTCTAATTGCTTTTCACTTTGGGCTATTTTACCAGAAAGCTACCATTTTAACAATGAATGGTCCTTAAATGATCTCTAGTGAGTGAATGGATGAAATATATTATCTTCATAGAATTGGCGATGCTCAGATAGATACAACTTGATTTCCCTGCCTCATTTCAGTCAGATGTCCATGGCACTAAGGTCAGCAAGAGTATCCTAGTGGGTGGAAATAGCAGTTACATAAAGTCACATAGCCCTGAGCTGGAGTCCTTGTTCACTGGCTATGTAGCGGGTGGACGTGTTAGTCTCTTTCAGCATTTATTTTCTTGTCCCTAAAATGGCAGTAAGAACATCTGCTAAATAGACTGTGTGACTTCAAAATAAAATCATGGATATCAAGTACCCACAGTTTCTAGAACCTGCCATGGATGACTTATTTAGTAAATATTAGCTTCCCCCATCATCTCTGTGTGACACCATGATCATAGCCCTTATACAATCCACAAAGAGAGCATGAAATTTTATAAGGCTAATGTGATTCACAAACTAGTGGTTCAGGAGGCCAAAGAGAAACCAAATCTCAAAATTTTCCTTCTTCAAAGACCTAAAAATCAATGCCTTAGACAGGCTTTAAAATTGCAACTAAAAAAAAACACCAGTAGCACTCAGAGAAAGGAAAAGTTGGTGGCTGCTGGCTCTGTGGTCATTGAAAGAGAAGCCAAGTCTTCCAGAACACAGTTCCCTGAGGTGTCACACCAGGTAGTTCCCAGCTTTACAACCCATAAAAGCACTAGAAGTGATCAGAACCACCAACAATGTCTGAAAAAATTTTCCTGCTTCTCTACATTGGAGATATGTAGATGATGCAGCCAAAGATATCCATGGTAGTAAACACTTCACTCCACTCAACCTCGGAGACCCCTGAGGTAGAGGCAATCTTCAGTATTGGACATTTTGGTTTCTCCATGTTAAGAAGAAAGCGGTGGCAGAAAGTCACAAATGCTCAGAACTAATTATATCTGACAGTAAATAAGACAATCAGAATATAAAAGTAACATAAATAAGAAGTAATCTAGGGAGGCAGCAGGAGGTAGGAGAGGAGTCTATCACCACTGGAACCACAGCCCACAAAAGCTGGCCAAGACCTATGTGCTAAACCGAAACAGGCAACTGCCAGGTAACATAAATGATTTGAAGGGGACCCCTAGTCTCTTAAAGTAATAGGCAAAATCTCCAGGATACAATAGAAAATTATACCTCATGTACTCATCATGCAAGAGCCAAGGAAATTGAAACTTGAAAGAGAAAAAGCAATCAACAGGCACCACACAGAGATAAATCAGATGCTGGAATTATTTGACAAGGATTTAAAAACACTCATCATAAAAATGCTTCAATAATCAACTACAAATTCTCTTAAAACAAATTTTAAAAAGAAAATCTCATCAAAGAAGTAGGAGTTATAAAAAAGAACAAAATGGAAATTATGGAACCACAAAATACAATAACATAAAAACTTGCCAGATAGTTCAATAGTTGAGTGGAGATGACAGAAGATAAAAATCATTAAATTTGAGAATTTTTCACTAAAGTTCACTAAATCTGAACAACAGGGAAAGTAAACCGGAAAAAGTGGCAAACACCACTCTGATGTCTGTCTTATGGTCCTCAGGCATTTTCGATGATTTTGAGATTCATTAACTTTCTTGTAGGTGTGGCTCAAAGTTAAAGAGTAGAAACAGAATGACAATCAAGAAACCATCAGCATTTCTTTGCTAAAATACTAAATCATGTTGCCTACATCATTGGTCAGGACCTTCAAAAAGGCAGGGTCACCTGGTGGCTCCCAAGATTAACATTCAGAAAAGACTCTTGTTTCTTAATCCCCAGACACAGGAGCCACCCAGGGTTTACTGTTTTCCCCTTGTTTTGGTGTGAGTATGTGTGTGTCAGGGTGTGAGTGTTCAAGCACATGATCTGGACACTAAAACACATGGATGGACTTGGCCTTAAACACTCAGCTCTGTCTGCTCCACACCCTGACATTGAAACAAATGTCTTTTGGAATAAGTTCCTATTCCCTAGATTCCTAGTTGAACAAGATTTTTTAAGCTTGTGAATTCTGCTTACTCTAAACATTGGAAAGGATTAGAAATAATCAAATCAACCAAGTATCGTTCTCAATGTCATGTTAAGCTTTAAAACCTAAACAATGAACCCTGTGGAAGTCAGGATCCTGAGCCAGCCTGCGGATGCTCTAGCTTACAATTGTGAATGGACAATGTTTGCTTGGAGCTCTGTCAAGTGTACTTCATGGAGAGGGAGAATGGGAAGACAAGCCATCAGCAACATGTCCATTTAGGTTAAATGGTGCTTTCAGCAATTTAAGTTATTAATTTTTACAAATATTTTCTCAATTTATCTTAACTATGATTCTGCATATAAGTGAAAAAGCATAGAGGTATTTGGCAGTTTTGTCTAAGGTTGGCTCGTTATTTCACTGATTCCATTTATTTATCCACTTATTCGTACATTCATCATTTACTACAGTCTTATTTTGTGCTGGTCACTATAGCACTTATTTGTGCTGGAATATACTTGTTAGAAGAGCAAGCAAGGCTCTGTCAGGAAATTCATGCACTAGTGGGGAAGATAGGTGTAAATCAAGTATATAAATAATCACACCAATAACTGAATAATAACAGACTGAGATAAATCCCATGAAGAAATGTGATATGTTCTTGGACAACATAGCACATAGAAACGTGATTTAAACTCATCAGGTCATTGAGAAGGTGATGATGGACCTGAGATGTGACAGGGGATGAGAGGCAGGTAGGGAGGGCTGTGTGGGGGAAGGGCATTCCAGATAGAAGGGCTAGCACACGAAAAGACATCATAGCTGCAGGGATTATTGCCCTTCTGAAAAATTAAAACAAGACCAGTGTGGCCAAGGTGAGAGAGCAGCTTGGAGTATAAAGCAAGAGGAGAATGGAGAAACTGGTAGATCATGCAGGACCACCTTCAGAATCTTGTCATGATTCTCAGAACAATGGGAAATTGCTATAACCATCTCTCAGCTGAGGAGCCTCCAACTCTTGATTTCACCTCAGATCATGATCTCAGGTTTGAAGGAAATGAAGGAAATGAAAATAAGAATGGCTGCTAGTTTTCTGTCCTATGAGATTGAATAGATTCAAGTGTCATTCACAGAAATAATACCAGAACATGGCTGGGTTGGGGTACAAAGACATTCAAAGATGGTTCTGATTTGGACATGGTAAGATTCATGTGGCAGGTCTCCAAATGGAGATTTTGAATGGCTAGTCAAATATATGGTGAGAAGTTGAGAAGAGGCTCTGGATGAAAAACATCTGTGAGTCATCAGCATTTAGATGGTGCCTGAAGCTAGGGATGTGGACATGATTGTCTTGCAGAGTTGTCGTGAGGAAAGATGGGGGACCTCTGTCATAGCTTGGAGGAACTCCATTCGGATAGGCTATGTGCAGGAGGATGTACCTGCCAGGGTTACTGAGAAAGAGAAGCCAGAGGATGAAAAGAAATATGGAGAATGTTGTGCCCTGGAAGCCAGGAAAAGTGTTTCCAGAAGGAGAGTGAACAGTGTTGAAAGCTGTGGACAGGTTCGGTGAGGGCTGAGGAGGTCCCATTAGGTATGGTGGTGAGGTCCTCAGCCCCTCAGTTGGATTCTCCCAACTGCTTTTAAACATTAAGACTCTCCTTTAATTAAAATTTTAAAAAAAGGGTAATAGATGCACTGAACTGTAAACTGAAAGTGGATTCACAATTCTGCCTTGAATTTACAAATTAGTTAATGAAGATTTTAGAATTTGTTTATGGATATAGGAATGAATAGTCAAAAGCCTTTCAGTAAAATGACAGTAAGTTTCTATTCCTAGAAAAGAACACTTTTAAAAGAAGACTTCCACATTCCACACCTCCCTCCAAAGACCACTCGAGTTGTACAACCTAACTTCTTGAAAAAATTTTCTGTGCTCTATTTCCCCCTTTCCCTCTGACTTCCACTCTCTCAAACACAGCTGCTTCCCCACCACCCTACCCATATGCCTCTCCGACTTTGTTATACTCTCTTCATTTTACATTATGATGGAGTTTTGCATAGAAAATTCTAATTTACATATCTAAATTCATAAATATTTTTATTTTTATCTGTACTGGATAGCCTTACCTAGATAGACCTTTCACACTTCAGGTGTATAAAAAATTCACTTATTATCTATTTTATTTTATTTTTAAATTTTTTACTAATATCTATTTTAATTATTTTATATTTTATATTTTATGTTATACATCAGTAATTAAACTTGATACAAAGTATGAGATAAGGATTTAAACTTATAAGGTTTCTGGTCACCAAGTCCACCTTGGGGGTCAGGAAGGGGTTTTCCCACACCAATAAGCAACTCTCCAATTCTAGCTGAGTGTCCTATAATTTAACTCAATTCTGACACTACCTACCTCAGTCCTGTAGGATGCCACCCCCTTCTTTAGGCACCAGTCATCTGTGCTTCTGACCTGCCAGCTATAGATTGGAGTTTCCAATGACCCCCTCCTTGGGTTCTGATTGATTTGCTAGAGAGGCTCACAGAATTTAGAGAAACATTTTACTTACTAGATTACCAGTTTCTTATAAAAAGATAAAATTCAGGAGCAGCCAGAGGGAAAAGATGCATAGGACAAGGTAGAGGGAAAGGGTGAGGAGCTTCCATGTCCTTTCCAAGGGGTACCCCTTTGCCCAAATATCTAGGTGTTCACCAACCCAGAAGCTTTCCTAACCCCATCCTTTTGGGTTTGTATGGGAGCTTCATTTCCAAGGCATGATTGATTAAATCATTGGTCATTGGTGATTAATTCAACCTCCAGCCTCTATCTCCTCCCCAGAGATAAAGGGGTGAATCTGCAAGTTCCAACCCTCCAGTCACAAGGTTGTTTCCCCTGGCAACCAGTTCCCATCCTTAAGTGACCTAGGGGACACTCCAAAAGTCACTTCATTAACATAACAAAAACATCTTCCTCTCTCTCACCACTTAGGGAATTCCAAGTATTTTAGAACCTCTGTGGTAGAAGCTGGAGAAAGACCAAATATGTATTTCCTATTAAAAGTCACAATATCATACTTATTTGGCTCTAAATAGCTAGATGGTTGTCTCAGAAACATATCCTGAATGTGCTCCTCACTAATTTAAATAGGCTCTCTATTGTACCTCTTTCTTCAGTGTTCTTTAAGTGAATCCTTTTCACCCTCAGGAGGTGACAAATCAATGAGAATTGGAAAGACAAAACTGTAGAATATTGAAAAAATCAACAATCTTGAACACAGTGTCCAGAACAAACAATGCATTACACTCTTGGTATTTAATTGTCCAGACAAAAATGATAATAAAAGAGAGAAATGGCCTAAAAATTAATTGTTTCCAGTAGCATTGACATGAATAAGGTGCTCACACACACACACACACACACACACACACACCTCCTTGGAGGTAACATTTTTTGTTTTTTGTTTTTTTGCAGTAGCTTGCCTTTTATCATTTATTTTTTGACTTGTCTGCAACCTAAACATATCATATGGGAGACCCAACACCCTAAAAATGTTTATTAAATTCTTACTTTGAGCTCACCTGAAATAATTTCTAAATCACTGGCTTTAGTGTTTCTAGACCAAAATACTCCACAGTATTAGTAATTCTCTGCCTTTTCTTTATTATACTGCAAGTCACCTAAAGTCAGTGACTTGCCCATCTCTTTGCAGTGTGGCCTCTATAGCACAGAGCTCAATGCCAGGAAAAAAACTGTACTTTGATGATTCGTTCCCTTTTATTGAGTGCATAGTGATAGGCCAAATCCTATACCAGGAAAGTGAAGAAGACAGATGTGCCATTAAGTCATAGTATAGTTTGCAAAGAAAAAAAAAAAAGACAAATATATATATGATTAAATAAGATAAAAGTGTGCAATGGACTGAGTGTGTTTCCCCCAAATTCATATGTTGCAACCCTAATCCCCATGTGATGCTATTAGGAGATGGGGCCTTTGGGAGGTAATTAGGTCACAACAGTGGAACCCTTGTGAATGACATTAGTGCCTTTACAATAAGAGGCCAGAGAGCTAACAAGCTATCTTTCCACCATATGAGGATAGGGCAAGAAGGCAGCTGTCTAAAACCAGGGAGAAGGCCCTCATCATGAACCCAACCATGCTGCCACCTTAATCTAGGACTTCCAACTTCCAGAACTATGAGAAATAAATGCTTGTTGCTTACGGGGTGATTTGTTATAGCAGATTTGTTAAAGCTAAGACAGAGTATTTATATATACATTTAGAAAATACTACGAATATGAAAATTACTATGTGAATAGAAGGGAAGGGAAGGAGTACCTTACTAAGCCTGGTTGACCAGTACAAGAGCTGACAGTTGAGGTGTCTCTTGCAGAGAAGTGGGAATTTTGTAGGTGGAGAGGAGAAGAGAGGTGGTGCACAAGGTACAGAAATGCCAGAAGAATGACATGGAGAGACATGGGAGCCCCACAGGCACTGATTACTTGGGAGTGAGCCTTGGTTTCTTGGGGCTGGAAGAGCCAGGGAGGAGCAGGGCAGCCCCACATGGAGGAGCTCTAGGTCCCAGGCTGAAGTCTGACCTTCATCTCAGAGACCTCCAGGAAAGCTGAGGTAGGATCAGAGCTGTGGTTTTTCTCTGTCACCATATAGCATGGAGAAGGATATGTGGGAGGGAACTAGAGAGAGGAATAAGTTTGGGGGCATTCTGTAATAGCACAGGGGGGAAGGCTTGAATTTAAATGGAAGCCAAACACTTCTGAGCAGCTCTATGTCTGATCCCAGACACCTTGCTGCATTATTAAACCAGCCCCTGAATTTGTGTTCCTGCTTTTGTCTTTGTTTCTTACAGCTCTTAAAAACTTTTTCTAAAATAAGACTTCATATTTTTAGAACAGTTTTGGGTACAAAGCAAAATTGAGGGGAAGATACAGAGAAATACTCCATACCCCCTGTGCCCACACAAGCACAGCTCCTCCCCCATTATTAGCATCCCCACCAGAGTGGTCCATTCGTTACAGTGGATGAACCTACACTGATACATCAACATCACCCAAAGTCCCTGGTTTATAGTTAATTGTTGTTGTATATTCCATGTATTTGGACAAATGTCTAATGATAAGTACTCATCATTT
Source organism: Eumetopias jubatus (assembly GCF_037043125.1). Lineage (NCBI taxonomy): Eukaryota > Metazoa > Chordata > Mammalia > Carnivora > Otariidae > Eumetopias > Eumetopias jubatus. The sequence continues at coordinate 129,941,126 of NW_028274813.1, forward strand.
TGGTACCATACAGAGTATTTTCACTGTAATAAAAATCCACTGTGCTCTGCTATTCCACTTTCCCCCTACTCCAACCCCCAGCATTCACTCTCTCCCGAGTTTTGCCTTTTCTAGAACATCATAGAGTTGGAATCAGACAGTCTGTAGCCTTTTCAGATATGCTTCTCTCACCAAGGAATACACATTTAAGTGTCCTCCATGTCTTTTCATGGCTTGATAGCTCATGCACACATAGTTTTGGAACTTAATTAAAAAAACAAAACAAACAAACAAATTGCCCTCTTCTCAAAAGTTTCCTTTACCTAAGTCCCCAGAATTTTGTTGTGCCTTTGGAGTAAGAGTTACCAACATTGGGAATATTTTTTAGATGTCATAATGTGGGAGAAGAATCAGTTCACAGTGTACTTGGCATGCACTGAGTTTATCTGATTTCCTCTTGGCCTGGGATGTGCCAAGTCTCCAAGAGCCCAGGGAAGGCAGAAGGTGAAGTTTGAGTAGGAAAACAAAGCAAACTTATCCTCATTCATCATTTTGATCACTTTGCCTGTAGCTGAACCTGCTTGAAAAGCTCTGAATAAAAATTGAAATTAAAAATAATTAAGGATTTTGTGCAATTGTAAATGGGATCGACTCCTTAATTTCTCTCTCTTCTGTCTTGTTGTTGGTGTATAGGAATGCCATTGATTTCTGTGCATTGATTTTATATCCTGCCACTTTACTGAATTCCTGTATGAATTCTAGCAGTTTTGGGGTGGAGTCTTTTGGATATTCCACATAAAGTATCATATCATCTGCAAAGAGTGAGAGTTTGACTTCTTTGCCGACTTGGATGCCTTTGATTTCTTTTTGTTGTCTGACTGCTGTGGCTAGGACTTCTAATACTATGCTGAATAGCAGTGGTGATAGTGGACATCCCTGCCACATTCCTGACCTTAGGGGGAAAGCTCTCAGTTTTTCCCCATTGAGAATGATATTCACTGTGGGTTTTTCATAGATGGCTTTTATGATATTGAGGTATGTACCCTCTATCCCTATACTCTGAAGAGTTTTGATCAAGAAAGGATGCTGTACTTTGTCAAATGCTTTTTCTGCATCTATTGAGAGGATCATATGATTCTTGTTCTTTCTTATATTACTGTATTGTATCACGTTGATTGATTTGCAGATGTTGAACCAACCTTGCAGCCCAGGGATAAACCCCACTTGGTCGTGGTGAATAATCCTTTTAATGTACTCTTGGATCCTATTGGCTAGTATTTTGGTGAGAATTTTTGCATCCATGTTCATCAAGGATTTTGGTCTGTAATTCTCCTTTTGGATGGGGTCTTTGTCTGGTTTTGGGATCAAGGTAATGGAGGCCTCATAAAATGAGTTTGGAAGTTTTCCTTCCATTTCTATTTTTTGGAACAGTTTCAGGAGAATAGGTATTAATTGTTCTTTAAATGTCTGATAGAATTCCCCTGGGAAGCCATCTGGCCCTGGGCTTTTGCTTGTTGGGAGATTTTTGATGACTGCTTCAATTTCCTTAGTGGTTATAGGTCTGTTCAGGTTTTCTATTTCTTCCTGGTTCAGTTTTGTAGTTGATACATCTCTAGGAATGCATCCATTTCTTCCAGGTTATCTAATTTGCTGGCATAGAGTTGCTCATAATATGTTCTTATAATTGTATGTATTTCTTTGATATTGGTTGTGATCTCTCCTCTTTCATTCATGATTTTGTTGATGTGGGTCATTTCTCTTTTCTTTTTGATAAGTCTGGTCAGGGGTTTATCAATCTTGTTAATTCTTTCAAAGAACCAGCTCCTAGTTTCGTTGATCTGTTCTACTGTTCTTTTGGTTTCTAGTTCATGGATTTCTGCTCTGATCTTTATTAGTTCTCTTCTCCTGCTGGGTTTAGGCTTTATTTGCTTTTTTTTCTCTAGCTCCTTTAGGTGTAGGATTAGGTTGAGTATTTGAGACCTTTCTTGTTTCTTCAGAAAAGCTTGTATTGCTATATACCTTCCTCTTAGGACTGCCTTTGCTGCATCCCAAAGATGTTGAACAGTTGTGTTTTCATTTTCATTGGTTTCCATGAATTTTTTAAAAATTCTTCTTTAATTACCTGGTTGACCCATTCATTCTTTAGTAGGATGCTCTTTAGCCTCCATGTTTTTGAGTTCTTTCTGACTTTCCTCTTGTGATTGAGTTCTAGTTTCAAAGCATTGTGGTCTGAAAATATGCAGGGAATGATCCCAATCTTTGCACCCAAAACCAAAAGATACCTAGGAATAAATTTAACCAAAGAAGCAAAGGATCTGTACTCAGAAAACTATAAAATACTCATGAAAGAAATTGAGGAAGACACAAAGAAATGGAAAACGTTCCATGCTCATGGATTGGAAGAACAAACACTGTGAAGATGTCAATGCTAACTAGAGCAATCTACACATTCAATGCAATCCCCACCAAATGCCATCCACTTTTTTCAAAGAAATGGAACAAATAATCCTAAAATTTGTGTGGAACCAGAAAAGACCCCGAGTAGCCAGAGGAATGTTGACAAAGAAAAGCAAACCTGGTGGCATCACAATTCCAGAATTCTAGCTCTATTACAAAGCTGTCATCATCAAGACAGTATGGTACTGGCACAGAAACAGACACATAGACCAATGGAACAGAATAGAGAGCCCAGAAATGGACCCTCAACTCTATGGTCAACTAATTTTTGACAAAGCAGGAAAGAATGTCCAATGGAAAAAAGACAGTCTCTTCAACAAATGGTGTTGGGAAAATTGGACAGCCACATGCAGAAGAATGAAACTGGACCATTTCCTTACACCACACACAAAAATAGACTCAAAAAGGTTGAAAGACTTAAATGTGAGACAGGAGTCCATCAACATCCTATTTTATCCCTTCATAGTAGTTACCCTTATTTTTGACATATATATATATATATATATACATATATATATATATATATATATATAAGTTGTTCTCTCTCTAAAATTCTGAGATACACTTTCTTCTAACAGATCAAAATATACCCTAAATCACTAGTGTATGGCTTTGTTCTAGTCTCCTGCCTGATCACATTCTCTCCTTTTTTTTTCTTTTTTCTTTTTTTTAAATCTTCTTCTTTCTTTTTAAAAACAAATTCTTATCTTATCAATCCTTTTATAAAATCTTTTATAATTTTCATCTTTACAGTCATCTTCCATCCCTTCATTGTCTCAACCCTTATTTTGTACATATATAAGTCTTTCTTCCTTTAAAATTTTAGCAGGCACTTTCTTCTAACAGACCAAAATACTCCCAAAATCTAGTGTGTGGCACTGATCTATGCACTAGCTTGATCATATTTGATCATATTCTGTTTTTTGTTTTGTTTTGTTCTGTTTTTGTTTGTTTTTATATTTTTATTTTTCCTTTTTTTTTTTCTCTTTCTTCTTTCTTTCCCTATCTTGTCCCCTGGTTTCAGGTCTTTTCTGATTTGTATAGAGTATATTTGCTGGAGACGTTGTTAACCTGTTAGCATTCTGTTCTCTCATTCATCTATTCTCCTCTGGACAAAATGACAAGATGAAAAAAATCACACTCAGCAAAAAGAACAAGAGGTAGTACCGTCTGCCAGGGACCTACTCAATACTGACATTAGTACGATGTCGGACCTAGAGTTCAGAATCATAACTTTAAAGATACTAGCTGGGCTTGAAAAAACTGTGGAAGTTATTAGAGAAACGCTTTCTGGAGAAATAAAAGAACCAAAATCTAACCAAGTCGAAATCAAAAAGGCTATTAATGAGGTGCAATCAAAAATGGGGACACTAACTGCTAGGATAAATGAGGCAGAAGAGAGAATCAGCGACATAGAAGACCAAATGATGGAAAATTAAAGAGGCTAAGAAAAAGAGAGAGAAACAACTACAGGATCACAAGGGCAGAATTCGAGAGAGAAGCGATACGATAAGATGAAACAACATTAGAATAATTGGGATCCCAGAAGAAGAAGAAAGAGAGAGAGGGCCAGAAGGTATATTGGAGCAAATAATAGCAGAGAACTTCCCTAATGTGGGGAAGGAAACAGGCATCAAAATCCAGGAGGCACAGAGAACCCCTCTCAAAATCAATAATAATAGGTCAACACCCCGACATCTAATAGTCAAATTTACGAGTCTCAGAGACAAAGAGAAAATCCTGAAAGCAGCTCGGGAGAAGAGATATGTAACCTACAAAGGTAGAAACATTAGATTGGCAACAGACCTATCCACAGAGAACTGGCAGGTCAGAAAGGACTGGCATGATATCTTCAGAGCACTAAACGAGAAAAATATGCAGCCAAAAATACTATATCCAGCTAGGCTGTCATTGAAAATAGAAGGAGAGGTAAAAAACTTCCAGGACAAACAAAAACTAAAGGAATTTGCAAACACGAAACCAGCCCTAGAAGAAATATTGAAAAGGGTCCTCTAAGCAAAAAGAGAGCCTAAAAGCAGCATAGATCAGAAAGGAACACAGACAATATATAGTAACAGTCACTTTACAGGCAATACAATGGCACTAAATTCATACCATTCAATAGTTACCCTGAATGTAAATGGGCTCAATGCCCCAATCAAAAGAGACAGGCTATCAGATTGGATTAGAAAACAAGACCCATCAATATGCTGTCTGCAAGAGACTCATTTTAGACCCAAGGACACCCCCAGATTGAAAGTGAGGGGGTGAAAAACCATTTACCATGCTAATGGACACCAAAAGAAAGCTGGGGTGGCAAGTCCATTTGGTCCAGTGTGTCATTTAATGTCTTTATTTCCGTGTTGATCTTTTGCTTAGATGATCTGTCCATTTCAGTCAGGGGGTGTTAAAGTCCCCCCATTTGTGTTTTGTGTTTGTAAATTCCTTTAGTTTTTGTTTGTCCTGGAAGCTTTTTACCTCTCCTTCTATTTTCAATGACAGCCTTGCTGGATATCGTATTCTTGGCTGCATATTTTTCTTGTTTAGTGCTCTAAAGGTATCATGCCAGTCCTTTCTGGCCTGTCAGGTCTCTGTGGATAGGTCTCTTGCCAATCTAATATTTCTACCATTGTAGGTTACATATCTCTTCTCCTGAGCTGCTTTCAGGATTTTCTCTTTGTCTCTGAGACTCGTAAGTTTGACTATTAGATGTCGGGGTGTTGACCTATTATTATTGATTTTGAGAGGGGTTCTCTGTGCCTCCTGGATTTTGATGCCTGTTTCCTTCCCCACATTAGGGAAGTTCTCTGCTATTATTTGCTCCAATATACCTTCTGGCCCTCTCTCTCTTTCTTCTTCTTCTGGGATCCCAATTATTCTAATGTTGTTTCATCTTATCGTATCGCTTCTCTCTCGAATTCTGCCCTTGTGATCCTGTAGTTGTTTCTCTCTCTTTTTCTCAGCCTCTTTATTTTCCATCATTTGGTCTTCTATGTCACTGATTCTCTCTTCTGCCTCATTTATCCTAGCAGTTAGTGTCCCCATTTTTGATTGCACCTCATTAATAGCCTTTTTGATTTAGACTTGGTTATATTTTAGTTCTTTTATTTCTTCAGAAAGGGTTTCTCTAATAACTTCCACAGTTTTTTCAAGCCCAGCTAGTATCTTTAAAGTCATGATTCTTAACTCTAGGTCCGACATTGTACTAATGTCAGTATTGAGTATGTCCCTGGCAGACGGTACTACCTCTTGTTCTTTTTGTTGAGGTGATTTTTTTTGTCTTGTCATTTTGTCCAGAGGAGAACAGATAAATGAGAGAACAAAATGCTAACAGGTTAACAACGTCCCCCACAAATATACTCTATACAACTCAGAAAAGACCTGAAACCAGGGAAAAAGAAAGGGAAAGAAAGAAAAAAGAAAGAGAAAAAAAATAAAAATAAAAATATAAAAACAAACAAAAACAGAACAAAACAAAAAAAACAGAATATGACCAAATATGATCAGGCTAGTGCATAGATCAGTGCCACACACTAGATTTTGGGTGTATTTTGGTCTGTTAGAAGAAAGTGCCTCCTAAAATTTTAAAGGCAGAAAGACTTATATATGTATAAAATAAGGGTTGATACAATGAAGGGATGGAAGATGACTGTAAAGATGAAACTTATAAAAGGTTTCATAAAAGGAATTGATAAGAAGTTGTTTGAAAGAAGAAAGAAGAAGATTTAAAAAAAAGAAAAAAGAAAAGAAAAAAAAAGGGAGAGACTGTGATCAGGCAGGAGACTAGAACAAAGCCATACACTAGTGATTTAGGGTATATTTTGATCTGTTAGAAGAAACTGTATCTCAGAATTTTAAAGAAGGAAGAACTTATATATATATATGCCAAAAATAAGGGTAACTACTATCAAGGGATAAAATATGACTCTAAAAATGAGAAATAAAAAATGTTTTTTTAAAAAAGAGATTGATAAGATGTTGGTTGAAAAAGGGAAAAAGAAAAATTCAAAAAAATACCCGAAAAACAGTTAAAAAATTAACTTTGAAAAACTAATGAATCATGGTAAAAAAGCCATGAATTCTATGTGCAGTATTCCCCTGGCGCTGGAGTTCTCCCGTTCTCCTTGATCGGTAAACTTGGTCTTGGCTGGCTGGCTGTTCGCAATGATCTTCTGGGGGAGGGGCCTGTTGCCGTGGCTCCCAAATGTCTTTGCCGGAGGCGGAATTGCCCCGCCCTTTTTGGTCCGGGCTAAGCAAGCTGCTTGGTTTTGCTCTCACGAGCTTTTGTTCCCTGCAAGCTCTTGGCACAGCTTTGGAGGAACAGGGTGAAAATGGTGGCCTCCCAATCTCTGCCCGGAGGAGCTGAGAACTCGGGGCCCCACTCCTCAGTGGGCCCCCAGAGAAAAGCAGTCACTCCCGTCTCCCCGGTCTCCAGCTGCACTCCGTGCTCACCCGGCCCGTGACCGAGCATTTCTATCTCTGGCACCTGACCCCATGTGGAGTCTCCAAACCCAGCAGATCTCTGCGGTGCACTCCCATGCCGCTCCTCCTGTGGGAGGGAAGGGAGTCTCCTCGGCTCTGCCGCTTGTTGGGTCCCTGCTGGAGGAGCAGTGGCCCGACTGGGCCCCGGATCACAGTCTATGGCAACCGCAAGCTGCAAGCCGGTGCCTCAGCTCCGTCTCTGCAGCCGGCTTCCCCGCTCCAATACCTGGGAGCTCTGCTGCACTCAGGCACCCCCGGTCTTTCTGTGATTCCGAGGGTCCTGAGTCCATACTGTCCTGCGAGGGTTCCACCTCCCACTTAGCCGACGTCCCTCAGTGGAGCCGACTTCTCAAAGTTCCGATTTTGTGCTCCGCGGCTCTAGCATTTGCCAGAAGCGGCCGACGGAGGCCCCCTCCCCCGCCGTCTATCCTCCCGAATATCGCCTCGGATTCACTTCTCCGCACGTCCTACCTTCCAGTAAGTGGTCGCTTTTCTGTTCAGAGTGTTGTTACTATTCTTATCTTCGATCTCCTGTTGAGTTCGTAGGTGTTCAGAATGGTTTGATCCCTCTTCAGCTGAATTCCTGAGACCAGACGAAATCCAGGTCTCCTACTCCTCCGCCATCTTCCTCCGCCCCTTAATTGTCCACATTTTTGTAAGAGTTGGTCTTGAATGGGCAAAGAGACAAAAGGTAATGGGATCAACAGAGGGATGGATGACAGCTGAGAGATAGATGATAGATAGGTAGATAACCTCCTAGTAGTCCAAACCCTTTGTTTCTACAAGCTGTCCTCCCTCCACATTTGTTCAATCACACTCAAGACTTTTGGCCTTGCCACCAATCTTTGGACTTTTCTGCTCTTGAATTTGAGATTTCAACTTGATCTCCTTCACATTCTCTGAGGACTTTGCTGCTGCCACCTAAGTGACTTTTTCTGTTGTTGGTAGATTGACTAGGCTGTCTTTGCCTGGCTTGGCCTCCACACCCATGTGTGGGTTCTGATCTCAGCCTTCCAAGTGGAGGAGGCTACCTCGACCTCTAGGGTGACAGTTCACATGACAAGAGCACTTGTGGAAATCAGCCATGGCTCCCATAGACAAGAGCACATTATAGATTTCCTTCACCTAAACCAGTCTTTCCAAATAAAACTCTTTGACTTGTCAGGTATAAGAGTTGTATGATATTTGTGAGCATCTCTGGCCTTTACCCACTACATGCCAGTCCCCTCCTCCTTGTGTGACAACCTAAAACATCACCAGACATTGTCCAATATTCCCTGGAGAGGTAGGCAAAATTGTCCTTGGTGGAGAGTCACTGTCTTAGACATTTATCTTTGTGTGCCAGGTTGCTATTACTGTATTTACAATCTTAACCTTGGAAACAATTAAGAAATTCCAAAATCTGACCTGGGGGCTCACATAAAAGAGGCACTTGCCTGTCCCCTTTATACTTCTATTCTGGATTCTTGGGTACATAGCAAAATAAAAACTCAGCAGTGTTGTTTTATTTTACTGCATGCTTTAGGGAAAATGCAAAGTGGTCTGGTGTGCATGAAAGAGATAGAAAGATGTATTTTCAAAACACAATTAGAATAGGGAGAAATTGCATGCAATTGTGTTGAAGAATGCCCTGCTTAACATGTACTTGGCATAACATAGCCAACAGGTTGCAAATCATGGAATATAGATTTTTCATTATCAGGTCTGTATAACGTATTTCTTATGCTTAAAGATCTGAATTTGAGGGTTGGTGGGAAGTATGTAAATTATTTGGTGCTGTAACTAAGGCTTAACATTTTTTACCTCGAGTTTTTATTGCTGTTTCCTTAATTTAAACACATCTATTACATTTGCATTTTTTTCAGTTGCTCTTTTTTCTAGTATGTTGCTATCATGGTCTCTGCCATGGGCTATCAACAGAGTATGGAAAATGATTTCATGGTTCTTGCAAGGCTGGAGAGAGCAGAGACAAGGGGGTCTGGCAATCTCCAGCTTGGGCACACCCACTGTGATGACTGGGAAAACCATGGAATCTGTTTTCCCATTAGCTGGAAGGAAAGGGGGGGCAAACACTACACATTTTCTAGTTCCTATCTGACCCTTTGACTTTATCAAAGTCATTCATCACATGACCATTTTAAAGTCCCTTTTAAAAAATTCAGTTCAGTATTTCTATTGCTTTGTAGAACATATTCCATCTGGCTCTTATTTTTGCCAGCAATTTCTGTCTTAGTTCATACCCTAGCTTACCACTTAGTAGCTGGAATATTTAATTTTTAACCAGGATGATCGTCAAAATATATAAAAGTGGTGAGGCACAACCAGATGGCAGCATAAACCAGGAGCAGATACTGAAGATACTTGCTGTACCAGGGCTTTGAGTCACTGGCTCATGGGGAAGCAAGGAGGAGAAAGGGCAAAGGGGAAGTCAATAGTCAAAAGGGAGGTGACCCAGAGGACCTGGAGCAGCCAGAGTGCAGGAGAGGGTCAGGTGTCATTCACCAATGGTATGGGAGTATTCCTCTACGTTAACAGGCATAGACTGTGTGTACCAAGCCTGGTTAGGCTGCACTTGCTCTAATACAAAATGAAAATCAAAACAGTGTTTATTTAATATGGTTATTGTGGCACTTAGCCAAGATTTGCAAGCAAAGCACATAGCACAGGTGTTGACATGGCATAAATGTTCAATAAATATTAGCTAATGTGATCATCATGCTATTGCCTGCTTCTCATCTCTTTGTGCATTCCTGTTGCCTTTTTCTACCTGGCGCATGTCTTGTCTGTCCTTCTGCCTCTATTTCTCCATTCTCTCATTGTTGTTTAGAATTTTCTCGCGTCCCTAATTTTGTTTCTGTACTTTCACATTTCCCTATTACATTTCTCTTTTCCTGTTAGTATGTTGTCATGCATTTCACTCAAATGTACGTGAAGAATGGACATGAGTAAATGAAATGGGGATACAAGGCACAAGGCAATTTTTAAAGTAATGAAGTTCTGCAAGTGAAAATGAGCAGAGCAGGATACTCCATTGGCACAGTAATTGGGATTCAGTCCTTCTGAGTTCTGTGTCCAGGGAAGCCCATGACGCTTATGAGTTCCATGTGGGTGGGGCTGGGGGGAGATGACCCAAAGGAGGATATTTTGGTGTCATGTGGGGCCAAAAATTGAGCTACTGGCAAATAGCATTTGTGTCCCCAGACTCTAGTCAGATCCCAACAAAGAGAAAGGCTAAGCATGAAAGCTGAGGGAAGTTATTTTTACAAGGAACTCTATGAAACTCAGGGACAAGGAGTGAAAAATTTAATCTTGGGTGAAAATGGACAATTCCAAGCTGGAGACAGGATCCTTCAAGCAGATGCCGGCACTAACCCATGCAGTGTGGTCATGGAAGAAGGGAGTGCAGTGCCCTCTGGAGCACCTGCAGAATGCCTTTTCAGCACGGACATTATCTTGTTTGTATCTATATGCAGGTTACCTGAAGTTGTGAAGGCAGATCCAAAAGGGAAAATGTATGCTGATTCCTATTTCTAATCTCTCCCCCACACCCCCCCAGAAATCACACTTCTGCATGTTTAAGGAGAAGCCAGGGAATCTGCACTTTAAAAACGCACCCTTCCCACTCCTAGATCCTTGGAATGCATGCACTGGCTGGTTCTATGGACCATACACTTAGAGCCATGTGAAATGTACCCAGCTGAAAAATCACTAGTCTTTTTTTCCTTCCTTTTTAAAAACACTATTTTTCCCACTTTAATGGAGAATTAATTGACATACATCAAAAAATCACTGTTCTGAGGGACCTTGGAAGTGAAAATCTTGAAAGATAGAAAAGATGTGGGGTAGAGGAAGAACTTAAAAGTTGATTGAACTCTAAATACAGGCCGGCCAGTAGTTGTTGGCAGATTTCATCTTCCAAAGTTCTCTGTTTACTTGTAAAATGTGAACTTTCCTTGACTTTGACTGAGTTTGGGGTGGATGATGACATAAACATTGGTGATATCTTTGAGTATAAGTAAAAAATTAAAAATAGATCTACCATATGATCCAGCAATTACCCTTCGGGGTATGTATCTAAAGGAAGCAAAAATGCGAACTTGAAAAGGTCTGTGCACCCCCATATTCACTGAAGCAAGACAACAGTGTCCACTGATGGATGAATGGATAAAGATAATGTCAAACACACACACACACACACACACACACACACACACACAGGAATATTACTCAGTCATAAAAAAGGAAATCCTGTCATTTTTGATAAAATGGATGGACCTAGAGGGAATTATGCTAAATTAAATCAGTCAGAGAAAGACAAAAACTGTATGATCTCACTTATATGTGGAATCTACAACAAACAAACAGAAGCCCAGCTCCTAGATAACAGAGAATAGACTGGTAGATGCCAGAGGCAGTGAGTAGAGAATGGGTAACATGGGTGAAGGGGGTCAAATGGTACAAACTTTCAGTTATAAAATGAATATAGTCTTGGAGATATAATGTACAGCATGGTGACCATAGTTAACAATATTGTATTGTATATTTGAAAGGTGCTAAGAGAGTCGATCTTAAAAGTTCTCATCATACTCATACACAAAAATTGTAAGTATGTGTGGTGATGGATATTAACTACACTTACTGAGGTGATCATTTCACAAATAACAAATCATCCTGTTGTTCACTTGAGGCTAATATAATGTTGTATGTCAATTATACCAAACAAATATATACAGACTGCTAAGATTTTGATGTTTTCCTCTTTCCTACAGGAAGAGAAAATGTCACTCATTGTATCTGTTTCTTTAGACACCAGACAGCACATGACTATAGGAAAATGAGGCAAGTTCATGGTCCACACCCCTTTCTGTGGAATAGTGCAAAAAGGTCCTTCCTTGGGCCAGAAAGTAGTAAGACCTGAATCCAAGACTCAGCTCTGTCTCTAAGCAGCATCTTGAACAAATCAGTTCTCTATACTTAAGTATCCTGCTCACAAAATAAGGGAAGAGTCTTAGATAATATTTCATGTTGTTTCAAGATCTAGCATTTTGTACTCTTAAGTCATTACTTCATTGCATTTAAGGGCTGTTGAAAAATAAACAGTGATCAGAATGCCTCGTGACAATCTTCAGTTATAAAAAGCAAACCAATACTCTACTTCTATAGCAGTAACAATCTTCAGTTATAAAAAATAAACCAATATTCTACTTGTATAGTAGGCTGGAGTGGGGGGGTGGGAAGAAATGGGGGTTGTCCTGGGGAGGGAGGGAGGCTATCCCATCTGCTCTTATGATGAGGAAATAATCACTTAATGGCTGAGCAATTTGTAATGCAGCTGCCGGGGGTGTAGGGACACAGCTGTTCTAAAAAAGAAAAAGAATCGGACTCTTTCTTTTCTATGTCCCATCGCCGATGAATTAACAATGTAGTTTTAAAATAAATGATTAACTCCTGGTGAGGAATGTTCTTTAGAGTCCCTTGATGAGTAAGGGTCTGAAGGGTTGATGAAGTTTCAAAGCCCCCATTTTAGGAATGAGTCATAAAAGTCGGAGAATCTGGCAGAAATAAAAGTCATGGGAAATGTACACCAACCCCCCCTTACTTGATATTGCTATAATTGCCAGTCATTATTTTTACTCCCTGAGGTAAAATAAAATCGAAGCAATAACACGTCAGAGTAACTCTCTTTTCTCTGGGCCACTGGGTTTCAAAGGAAAAAAAAAGTTTCCATTCTTTGATGGCATCTGCTGGGCAAGCAGCATGTCTGGTATATTTTCATGTGATACTTCGAGTCATTTGAGAACATCTCATGGTCTCCCCTGTGCAAATGACAAAACCGAGTCCAACTTTCTTCCTTGCCTGAGCTCACCCAGTGTTGAAGTCTGCAGTCATGTGGAGAAGTTAGAATACTGGTTAGAGACACAGATTTTGAGCCAGCCTGTTTGAACCTGAAATTTCCACTGTGTGATGTAGGGTAAGTCACTTAACTCTTTGGAGCCTCAGCTTCCATTCAACACCGTGCCTAGCAGACTATGACTATGGCAATGACTATTATTAATTCTGTCTGACTTCGAAGCCCTTGCTCTTTTACTATATATTTCTGTGCTGAAAGTCACACAGGTTTGTGGGAGAATTTTAAATCAGCAAATAAATACATCTAGCTATGAGAAATCGAGCTTATACTGAAACACAGTATGTGTGCTAGCTTCCCTAACATTTCCCTAACATTTCTGTTGTTAAGAAGGAAACATGAATCAAAAGGGATATAATTCTGATTCCTTTCAGAGGATGTTCATCAAAGAGCCTTTACTTATTGTTTCTCTACTCTGATTATTAACTTGTGGGTTGTCAATGGTCCAAGCAGGACCTGTGCAGTATCTTGCATCCTGAGAAGTTGCCAGAGTCTGTCTTTCAATAGATTCCTGCTGGAAGGAAGTAAATTATAACCTAATCTCATCATCTCCAGATTGAGCAAGATCTGCTATATTACAAATCTGCTTAGTCAAGGATCAGCTCTCATGGCCTGCCTTCCTCCAGCTGTCTAAATATTGCTCAGCTCCAAAACCTCTTTCTCCCACTTCCTCTGCGAATCCTGGCCTGAGGCCTTGAGGCCATCTTGACCTTTTTCTCCTTTCCAGCCTTCCAAAGTCCTCTGCATCTGTGCCACACATTTGGGAACTTGTTTTTATTATCTTGTATGGTCTTTTGGTTCATTTTCAACCCACATTTGTTTCTTGGGGTTGGGGACAATAGCAGAAATCATTTGTGGCTCTGGCAGAATTTAGCATTATATAGAAAGAGTAACCGAAGAATGGCTATACACTCAATCATTCAAAGTGTCGATTTCATATGAGATTAGACACAGCCATAAGGGAATTGGTAAACTAGAAAATAAATGAGAAGAAATCACCTAGAATATTACCCAAGGACACAAAGATTCAA